>NC_091176.1:35329237-35487935 GCF_040958095.1 Procambarus clarkii
TATATATATATATATATATATATATATATATAAATATATATATATATATATATATATATATATATATATATATATATATATATATATATGTATATATATGTATATATATATATATGTATATATATATGTGTGTGTGTGTGTGTGTGTGTGTGTGTGTGTGTGTGTGTGTGTATGTTTGTGTGTATGTGTACTCCCCTATTTGTTCTTCAAGGATAGAGCATTGACTCTTGGACACACACACACACACATATATATATATATATATATATATATATATATATATATATATATATATATATATATATATATATATATATATATATACATATATATATATATATATATATATATATATATATATATATATATATATATACATATATATATATATATATATATATATATATATATATATATATATATATATATATATTTATATATATATATATATTGTGACGATAATCTCCTTCAAGAGATTGAGCCTGCTCTTCCCTCCAAAAATACGTCGATACATCTATATAAAACTACTATGGAAGAAATGTCCAACAACGACAACAACATCTCCAAGGTTTGCCAGAGCGCAAAACGTATGCAGCCAGGAACACCTGCTACACCTCAAACCGCCAAACTACCTGTCTTGTTGCCGGCTCCTCGCTGATTGGCCGCCGGTCCAGCTGCTACTACACTCACCCACCATACTACTTGATGTCTGGGGCCGCCACGACCAGAGTCCTCAGAATATTCAGTGCTTTCATACGGTTAACACTTCTTCCTGGTAGACTAAAGCTTTGGCTTACGTGTACTAAGAGAGGTGATAGCTTAAAGCCAATATTCCTGCACCAATATTTACGTTATTTGCACAGCTTGTTATTGCTCACTTGTCTTAACGTAACTTTTCATTTTGTCTTTTGATTATTCTTATTACTTTGATTGATTGATGTTATTATACGAATTTGTATGTCCATTTTATTCATGTTTTGTTTATCTAACGTAATTAAAATTCCATTGTTAAAATTTACTTGTGTTTTGTGTGTCTTCTCCTTACCTTACCACAGACGAAGTTCCAGATTTTCTATTTTTTTTTTATTCTATGTGACGAGGCCATACCCCTAGCTTTGAACAGCCGAACACCAACGCGTTACCGTCACATATTATATGGGGGCCTGTCCTAGGAGCTTCACTCAGGTACTGGTGCCAAGTGGTAATTTATGGTAAGCGTATTTAACATTGTTAACGTAGCTTTTACTATTTTTCATATTCAATTTCATTTTTTATATGGTGCGGTGTATTGTGCATTACGAGAGTAACATATGGTGAAGGTGAGACAACTTTGGATTACGTGGAGACTGTAGGCCTCAGTCATACTCTTAATTGGTCATCTCTCCCTCCTTGTTATTACTCGTGTTTACCATCTTTGTCCCTTGGATATTTCTCATTTTGACAGATCATCATATTGGTACCCTGGTACTGTGGTCTGCCCCGGGTCAAGAGCACCCAATCTTCTGCAATCTGACTGTAGGAGGACAAAGAGGGCCATAGTTCCTCTAGCTCGAACTTTAGTTGCTGAATTGGGACCTCAGCAGCAGTTCTCGTCACCAGTTGACACCTCGCACCCCTACACGTCAGTCAGAGATGATGATACATACAACGGTAGGGAATTAGCTTACTTTTTCAGAGCACAAAAGTTCGCTAATTCTGTAAGTATCATATTAAATTCAGTAGGAAAAACTAGCTTTATGTCCTATAGAGACTTGGCAAGGTATGCCTACATCCTTGGACTACCAATTTTACTTTTGAGGCAATTAACTGTTTCATTTGTTTTCGAAACTCTGTTTCATTTGTTAGTAGGATTTTCTTGCCCTTATCCTCTTACATGAGTACCGGGTACAAGATTTCCTGCGCCCTTGATTTAAATTAATCATTTAACATCTTGTACTTAACTTTAATTGTTAAAGATCCCACAGGATAGGTACCAGTTGCCACGTTGTCCTGTTTCTGACATTCACTATTGAATATTCGTTGTACCTTTATTTGCTAATTTCACCATGTTTCGTCTCCAAGCTTTCCGTGCAGATCCACCAGGTGCAATAGGGACTTTAAGTCATGCCAAGAAGACTGAATTACAAACTCTTGCACATGAGTATCAGCTAACGGTTCCCTACCAAGCCAACAAGAGTGAAATATACAATCTGTTGCTGGATCATTTCTTAGAGCAAGGTAAGATAGACTCTGAAATTCATGAAACTTACTATATTGCAGATAAAACTGATTTGGCAATGATGAAACTCAAACTAGAGCTGGCCAAGATTGAACGTGAGCAGCAAAGGGAAGCCCGCGAACAGCAAAGGGAAGCCCTCGAACAACAAGAACGAGCTGCTGCCATACGAAGGGAAGAACAAGAACGTGAGATTGCCTTACTCCAGGAGCGGGAACGAGTACAGCTTGAAACACTCCAGGAGCGGGAACGCGTACGGCTTGAAACCAAACAACGCGAGTTGGAGATGCAACGCGAACATGACAAGCAACAAGCGACTCTGGCTCTAGAGTGTCGTCACCGCGAAATCGCCTTGGAAACATCACACTTCACTCAACGCCAGCAAGCTACTGCCAATCTTCCCGTCAGTTTTAATATATCACATGCAAGTAAGTTAATGCCATCCTTTGTAGAAGCAGAAGTTGATGTGTTTTTTACCACCTTTGAAACCCTTGCTAATCAACTTAGTTGGCCTGTCGACCAATGGGCCACACTGCTCAGAGTCCATCTTACAGGTAGAGCTGCAGTCACACTCAGTACTCTGGCGTCTGAGAATGACTACCAGACTCTGAAACAAGCAGTGTTGGACGCCTACCTCCTCTCTACTGAAAGTTATAGAAGGAAATTCCGTGACCACCTGAAGGCAAGTACCACTACCTTCCTTGAGTTTGCTAACACAAAACGGAGATATTTCATGAAATGGTTGGAAGCAGCACATGTCTCTACTTTTACAGAACTCGTCAACCTGATGTTAGTTGAAGAATTCTTGAGGCGTGTGCCGCCTCCTGTCCGTCTCTACTTAGCAGATAAAGAAGAAACCGACTACCTGAAGTGTGCTAAGTCGGCTGACACTTACAGCCTCATCCACCGGCTGACACCCGAACCATCCTCCAGTAAGAAGTCGTGGTACAGTTACGAGAAAGTGAGCCCCGATCAAGCTGGTTCGCAACTGTACTGCAAGTATTGTAGACTCTATGGACATACCATAGACAAGTGTGGTAAGTCTCAATACAAGGGAACCACTGACCCACAGAAACCCAAACCAACTCCTCCTAAGTCCGGTAAGCCTGTGATGAATGTTGGTGTTAATGTTAATGATCTTTCTCTTTTCAGTAACCACCTGTATACTGGAACTGTCTCTGCCAACGGTTCAAATCCGGAGGGACGTTTCAAATTGAAGATCTTGAGGGACACAGCGGCTCTTCAATCGATCATCTTGAAGTCGGCTGTGCCCAACATCGTCTACACCGGAGAAACTGTCTTCATCACTGACCTCACTGCTACCACTCCATACCCTCTCGCCAGAGTCCACCTGGATTGTCCCTACGTGAACGGAGAAGTCCAAGTCGCCGTCAGGGAGAAGCCTTTTCCCATGCCTGGAGTGCAACTTCTCCTAGGCAACGACTTGGCAAAAGACCTGCAACCGACCAACCTGATCGTCATGGACAAACCCCAGGTGTGTAACTCTGTGCCAAGTAACCCTATTCTAGCGTATGTTCCAGCAGAGGTTCAAGAGAGTGATGAAGTTTCTCCTCCGGTTCTCGTGACCACCCGTGCACAAGCCGCAAGTCCACAGCCAGCTGACTCTACTGCTACCGCTGTCCCTCAAGACCCTCAGAAACTACCCCCGAATCTGACCAAGTTGGAGTTCCGTAAGTTGCAGAGGGAAGATCTTACTTTAACACCATTGTTTTTCCAGGCTGAGACTCAACCCGACAGTATTCCTGGGTTCTTCCTAGAGAACGACTTGCTCTACCGCAGATATAGACCCAGTAAACTGAAGGAGGAGGACGATTGGGCCAACATCGAACAACTTGTGATTCCTACCAGCCTGCGGCCCACTATTCTACACCTGGCCCACGGAGCACTCTCCCACTACGGCTTCAACAAGACTTACCATGGAATTCGTCAAGACTACTACTGGCCAGGTATGGTAAATAGCGTCAAACAGTACGTAAAACAGTGTCATACATGTCAGATGGCAGGCAAACCGAACATCTCCATTCCCAGAGCGCCACTGATTCCCATACAGGTGCCTGCGGAACCTTTCCACAGACTCATAATAGACTGTGTTGGTCCTTTACCTCGGACCAGTTCAGGTAACGCCTACATCCTAACCATCCTGTGTTCTACCACCAGATTTCCCATAGCAGTTCCAGTGAAGAACATCACGGCTGCTACGGTTGTAAAACATCTATTGAAGATCTTCACTCAATACGGATTTCCCAGGGAGATTCAGAGCGACTGTGGTACCAACTTCACCAGTGATCTCTTCAAAAGGACACTGGAGGAGTTCAACATCAAACAGGTATTGTCCAGCCCCTATCATCCTGCTTCACAGGGTTCTCTTGAACGTAGTCATCAGACTATCAAAGCACTCTTGAAAAAGTTTTGTAGTGAAACCTCTAAGGATTGGGATAAGCAAATCGACCTTATAATGTGTATTTACAGAAGTCTCCCCAATGAGTCCCTAGGAGTATCTCCTTATGAGATGCTCTACGGCCGTAAGTGCCGTACTCCCCTTAAGGCTTTCAAAGACTCTCTCAGAGATGCCACCTTCAGTGAGCATCAGAATGTGCCCCAGTTTCTTCAAAACCTTCAACACATTCTAGAGAGAGTCCACCGTTTTGCCCATGATAATCTATTGAAAGCCCAGGAGAGAATGAAGACTCATTACGACCAGACCAGTAAAGTAAGAAAATTTAAGCCGGGAGACTTCGTCCTAGCATACTTCCCTATCCCAGGTTCACCTTTACAAAACAGGTTTTCAGGACCCTACCGCGTCAAAAAGTGCAGAAATAACAACAACTACGTCATAGAGACTCCAGATAGGCGGCGGAAGACCCAGCTGTGCCACGTCAACCTCCTGAAGCAATATAATGGTACTCCTCCCACTGTCCTGATTAACTGTTCTACCTTCACAGAACCCTACATCCACAGTGAGACCTTCCCAGCTTCTCCTCCCGAAAGCACTGACAAGGAGTCAGCGCTTTCTAATTCCGAAATCCTTAATGATCTTCCCAAATACTTTCAGGATAATAATCGTGCTCCTTTGCCCTATTCTAATTCCACTCTCACCTCGTCAGATAAGCCCTTCATCCTCCATATCGACGCCAGTGGTTACCGACGTTGGTGGTGTCATGATGCAGCAACGAGGCGAGGAGAATACACCTGTTAGCGACTACTGCTATAAGGAACTACGGAACAATTGGCAAGAAGTTACTCTTCATCATCCTGAAGCTCCAGCACTTCACTCCACACCTGAAAAGTGCTCGGTCCACCATCAACACGGACCACACCACCCTACATCTCCTGCAGCACGCCCACTTCTCATCTCAACGTCTTCTACTATGGGCTTGCTAACTGCAGAAAATCAACCTGGAGACACGCTATACCAAGATTCCGACAACATCTTAGCCCATGATCTCTCCAGAATTTATGAAGTAGAAACGACTCCATCTATTACTCCACCACATAACGACGTACTTCTTCCAGAACCGCAGGCTTCGGGGGAGAGTTGTGACGATAATCTCCTTCAAGAGATTGAGCCTGCTCTTCCCTCCAAAAATACGTCGATACATCTATATAAAACTACTATGGAAGAAATGTCCAACAACGACAACAACATCTCCAAGGTTTGCCAGAGCGCAAAACGTATGCAGCCAGGAACACCTGCTACACCTCAAACCGCCAAACTACCTGTCTTGTTGCCGGCTCCTCGCTGATTGGCCGCCGGTCCAGCTGCTACTGCACTCACCCACCATACTACTTGATGTCTGGGGCCGCCACGACCTCAGTCCTCAGAATATTCAGTGCTTTCATACGGTTAACACTTCTTCCTGGTAGACTAAAGCTTTGGCTTACGTGTACTAAGAGAGGTGATAGCTTAAAGCCAATATTCCTGCACCAATATTTACGTTATTTGCACAGCTTGTTATTGCTCACTTGTCTTAATGTAACTTTTCATTTTGTCTTTTGATTATTCTTATTACTTTGATTGATGTTATTATACGAATTTGTATGTCCATTTTATTCATGTTTTGTTTATCTAACGTAATTAAAATTCCATTGTTAAAATTTACTTGTGTTTTGTGTGTCTTCTCCTTACCTTACCACAGACGAAGTTCCAGATTTTCTATTTTTTTTTATTCTATGTGACGAGGCCATACCCCTAGCTTTGAACAGCCGAACACCAACGCGTTACCGTCACAATATATATATATATATATATATATATATATATATATATATATATATATATATATATATATATATATATATATATATATATATATATATATATATCGTACCTAGAAGCCAGAATGCACTTCTCAGCCTACTATGCAAGGCCCGATTTGCCTAATAAGCCAAGTTTTACTGAATTAATATATTTTATCTAATTTTTTTCTTATGACATGATAAAGCTACCCATTTCATTATGTATGAGGTCAATTTTTTTATTGGAGTTAAAATTAACCTCTCTTTATAGGTTAGGTTAGGTTAGGTAGCCGAAAAAGTTAGGTTAGGTTAGGTAGTCGAAAAACAATTAATTCATGAAAACCTGGCTTATTAGGCAAATCGGGCATTGCATAGTAGGCTGACAAGTGCATTCTGGCTACTAGGTACGACATATATATATATATGTCGTACCTAGTAGCCAGAACGCACATGTCAGCCTACTATGCAAGGCCCGATTTGCCTAATAAGCCAAGTTTTCATGATTTAATTGTTTTTCGACTACCTAACCTACCTAACCTAACCTAACCTAACTTTTTTGGCTACCTAATCTAACCTAACCTATAGAGATAGGTTAGGTTAGGATAGGTAGGGTTGGTTAGGTTCGGTCATATATCTACGTTAATTTTATCTCCAATAAAAAACAATTGACCTCATACATAATGAAATGGGTAGCTTTATCATTTCATAAGAAAAAAATTAGAGAAAATATAATAATTCAGGAAAACTTGACTTATTAGGCAAATCGGGCCTTGCATAGTAGGCTGACAAGTGCGTTCTGGCTACTAGGTACGACATATATATATATATATATATATATATATATATATATATATATATATATATATATATATATATATATATATATATATATATATATATATATATATATATATATAAATATATATATATATATATATATATATATATATATATATATATATATATATATATATATATATATATATATATATATATATATATATATATATTAGTATATTTTGGTAGCAGTCTTTCCTGTAGACATATTTTATTAAATATGACCGAAAAAGTAAGATTAATAATTCTAACACGAATTTTCTCAATCTTTCGTACATTATGCTTCACTGTTGGAGGTAAATCAAAAATCACTTCTCCAAAATTCATTTTTATTTCTAGTCTGACGCGACACGGGCGCGTTTCGTAAAACTTATTACATTTTCAAAGACTTCACAAATACACAACTGATTAGAACTTGCGTTTCCCTGATTTTATATCTACATTTGAGTGAGGTGGGAAGGGTGATGTGGCATTACATTTGAGTAAGGTGGGAAGGATGATGTGGCATTAGAGGATATTAATAGGGTATTAAAAGTATCAACACAAGACAGAACACGAAACAATGGATATTGAATAGAAGTGTTTGTAGAAAGCCTATTGGTCCATATTTCTTGATGCTTCTATATTGGAGCGGAGTCTTGAGGTGGGTAGAATATAGTTGTGCAATAATTGGCTGTTGATTGCTGGTGTTGACTTCTTGATGTGTAGTGCCTCGCAAACGTCTAGCCGCCTGCTATCGCTGTATCTATCGATGATTTCTGTGTTGTTTACTAGGATTTCTCTGGCGATGGTTTGGTTATGGGAAGAGATTATATGTTCCTTAATGGAGCCCTGTTGTTTATGCATCGTTAAACGCCTAGAAAGAGATGTTGTTGTCTTGCCTATATACTGGGTTTTTTGGAGCTTACAGTCCCCAAGTGGGCATTTGAAGGCATAGACGACGTTAGTCTCTTTTAAAGCGTTCTGTTTCGTGTCTGGAGAGTTTCTCATGAGTAGGCTGGCCGTTTTTCTGGTTTTATAGTAAATCGTCAGTTGTATCCTCTGATTTTTGTCTGTAGGGATAACGTTTCTATTAACAATATCTTTCAGGACCCTTTCCTCTGTTTTATGAGCTGTGGAAAAGAAGTTCCTGTAAAATAGTCTAATAGGGGGTATAGGTGTTGTGTTAGTTGTCTCTTCGGAGGTTGCATGGCTTTTCACTTTCCTTCTTATGATGTCTTCGATGAAACCATTGGAGAAGCCGTTATTGACTAGAACCTGCCTTACCCTACAGAGTTCTTCGTCGACTTGCTTCCATTCTGAGCTGTGGCTGAGAGCACGGTCGACGTATGCGTTAACAACACTCCTCTTGTACCTGTCAGGGCAGTCGCTGTTGGCATTTAGGCACATTCCTATGACAATCGGAATGATAGCCGACAGAGTGTATCGTGATCCAGCCTGTACTCCTCTTGACATGCCAGAAAGTATTCTGAGGAAACTACTCCAAGCTTGTACTAAAGAGGCACCCTTCTTGAGCCCGGATGGGCACATGTATAAGCAAGTAGATGGGGTCGCTATGGGTTCTTCCCTAGGTGTCCTGTTTGCAAACTTCTACATGGGTACCATCGAGCAAAAAGTCTTAGTCGACATGAACTTGAAACCGGCCATATACTGCAGGTATGTTGACGACATTTTTACACAGGTACCTGATGTCAGACATCTGCAGGAGCTGAAGGAGGCATTTGAGCAGAGTTCCGTGCTGCGTTTCACTTACGAGACGGAAAAGGATGGGAAGCTGCCTTTTCTAGATGTAACAGTCATGGAAAAGGGCGGAGGTTTCCACACTGCAGTCTACACAAAGGAAACAAACATAGGAATGTGCCTAAATGCCAACAGCGACTGCCCTGACAGGTACAAGAGGAGTGTTGTTAACGCATACGTCGACCGTGCTCTCAGCCACAGCTCAGAATGGAAGCAAGTCGACGAAGAACTCTGTAGGGTAAGGCAGGTTCTAGTCAATAACGGCTTCTCCAATGGTTTCATCGAAGACATCATAAGAAGGAAAGTGAAAAGCCATGCAACCTCCGAAGAGACAACTAACACAACACCTATACCCCCTATTAGACTATTTTACAGGAACTTTTCCACAGCTCATAAAACAGAGGAAAGGGTCCTGAAAGATATTGTTAATAGAAACGTTATCCCTACAGACAAAAATCAGAGGATACAACTGACGATTTACTATAAAACCAGAAAAACGGCCAGCCTACTCATGAGAAACTCTCCAGACACGAAACAGAACGCTTTAAAAGAGACTAACGTCGTCTATGCCTTCAAATGCCCACTTGGGGACTGTAAGCTCCAAAAAACCCAGTATATAGGCAAGACAACAACATCTCTTTCTAGGCGTTTAACGATGCATAAACAACAGGGCTCCATTAAGGAACATATAATCTCTTCCCATAACCAAACCATCGCCAGAGAAATCCTAGTAAACAACACAGAAATCATCGATAGATACAGCGATAGCAGGCGGCTAGACGTTTGCGAGGCACTACACATCAAGAAGTCAACACCAGCAATCAACAGCCAATTATTGCACAACTATATTCTACCCACCTCAAGACTCCGCTCCAATATAGAAGCATCAAGAAATATGGACCAATAGGCTTTCTACAAACACTTCTATTCAATATCCATTGTTTCGTGTTCTGTCTTGTGTTGATACTTTTAATACCCTATTAATATCCTCTAATGCCACATCATCCTTCCCACCTTACTCAAATGTAATGCCACATCACCCTTCCCACCTCACTCAAATGTAGATATAAAATCAGGGAAACGCAAGTTCTAATCAGTTGTGTATTTGTGAAGTCTTTGAAAATGTAATTAGTTTTACGAAACGCGCCCGTGTCGCGTCAGACTAGAAATAAAAATGAATTTTGGAGAAGTGATTTTTGATTTACCTCCAACCGTGAAGCATAATGTACGAAAGATTGAGAAAATTCGTGTTAGAATTATTAATCTTACTTTTTCGGTCATATTTAATAAAATATATATATATATATATATATATAAATATATATATATATATATATATATATATATATATATATATATATATATATATATATATATATATATATATATATTAGTATGTTTTGGTAGCAGTCTTTCCTGTAGACAGATATTATTAAATATGACCGAAAGAGTAAGAATAATAATTCTAACACGAATTTGACGAAAGTCAGCAACGGCTTGCTGACTCCTTATGTCCCTTGCACCTTCAACTTGAAGTCTCCAAAGGAATTTGTTGACTTACTGCTTGGAACACGGGCGACAAGGATAAGAGCCTCGTTGGACGTAGAATCACTGTTTACCAACGTACCTGTGGATGAAACAATCGGGATGATAGCGGGCAGAGTGTATGGTGATCCGGCCTGTACTCCTCTTGACATACCAGAAAATATTCTAAGGAAACTTTTCCAAGCTTGTACTAAAGAGGCACCCTTCTTGAGCCGGGATGGGCACATGTATAAGCAAGTAGATAGGGTCGCCATGGGTTCTCACCTAGGTGTCCTGTTTGCGAATTTCTACATGGGTACCATCGAACAAAAAGCTATAGTCGACATGAACTTGAAACCGGGCATATACTGCAGGAATGTTGACGACATTTTTACACAGGTACCTGATGTCAGACATCTGCAGGAGCTGAAGGAGGCATTTGAGCGGAATTCTGTGTTGCGTTTCACTTACGAGATGGAGAAGGATGGGAAGCTGCCCTTTCTAGATGTAACAGTCATGGAAAGGAGCGGAGGTTTCCACACTGCAGTCTACACTAAGGAAACAAACATAGGAATGTGCCTCAATGCCAACAGTGACTGCCCAGACAGGTACAAGAGGAGTGTCGTTAACGCTTATGTCGACCGTGCTCTCAGCCACAGCTCAGGATGGAAGCAAGTCGATGAAGAACTCTGCAGGGTAAGGCATGTCCTAGTCAACAACGGCTTCTCCAATGGTTTCGTTGAAGACATCATAAGAAGGAAGGTGAAACGCCATGCAACCTCTGAAGAGACAACTAACACAACACCTGTACCCCCTATTAGACTATTTTACAGGAACTTCTTTTCCACAGCTCATAAAACAGAGGAAAGGGTCCTGAAAGATATTGTTAATAGAAACGTTATCTCTACAGACAAAAATCAGAAGATACAATTGACGATCTACTATAAAACCAAGAAAACGGCCAACCTATTCATGAAAAACTTTCCAGACACAAAGCAGAAAGCTTTAAAAGAGACCAATGTCGTCTATGCCTTCAAATGCCCACTTGGGGACTGTAAGCCTCAAAGAATTCAGTATATAGGCAAGACAACAACATCTCTTTCCAGGCGATTAACGATGCATAAGCGACATGGCTCGTGTTTCGTGTTCTGTCTTGTGTTGATGAAATTAATACCCTATTAAATACCACCTCACCCCATCCACCTCACTCAAATGTAGATATAAACAAATCGGAGATGTGTAAGTTCTATTCAGTTGTGTATGTGTAAACTAAAGTCTTTGAAAATGTAATAAGTTTTACGAAACGCGCTCAAGTGTCGCGTCAGACTAGAAACAAAAATGAATTTTGGAGAATTGATTTTTGAATTACCACCAACAGTGAAAAGAAATGTACGAAAGATTGAGAAAATTCGTGTTAGAATTATTAATCTTACTTTTTCGGTCATATTTAATATATATATATATATATATATATATATATATATATATATATATATATATATATATATATATATATATATATATATATATATATATATATATATATATATAGGGGTACCACCACTGGTTTAATTAAAGGGACCCACATCCTCGAAGAAGAAAATAAATAGTGTTCAGAGAAGACCTTGTGGATTCTCACTGAATACTTTAATCTTTTCCTCTCCTACCACCCCTATTATTTTTTTTTTTTTTTGGTTTTATTGCAATGTTACAGTTTACAGAAAACACACACTTATATAACAATATACCAATCAGTGTTCGAAGACCTCATCCAGTTCCTCGGGGGTCGGGTGCGTACCCAAGATACAGCACCTCTGAACAGCGACACTGAGGCGCTGAAGCATAAAACTGGCCACTCTTGGGTCTCTAGTCTTCCCAATGAGTTCCTCGCCCAGCTCCTTCAGGAACTTAAGTGCACATTTACCCCAGGCGCCCAGAGTCTCAGAGCCTATTGGCACGAACCTGTAACAACGTTCTAGGTCCCTGTACTTGTTAGTTTTCTGGGTCTCCCTGAAGGTGGCCGCCCCGCCTCCCTCAGCTGCGCTGTAAGGTAGATAGGTATCAGCCAATGTGGATGCACACGTGTAGTCCCACACGACCTGTTTACCTTCCCTCCACGGCTGCAGGGTGACTCCATCTGGGCGTTTTTGGCTGTTGTCAGGCCTGCACAACTAAGGTTCCCTTTGTGCTGGGCACCCAGCTGAAGCCAAACTTCTCTTGATGATGTCATTGACTGCTTCATGTCTGGCAATCTTTCCCTGTGTCTTACGACAGATGAGACCATGGCTGCCGTATTGGTCTGCCCGTTCATGGCCGCAAATACACCGGTGCTCGGTGGAGATAGGGGCGGCAAGGCGCAGAGCAACACCAATACTTAGGGTCCGATGGTCCAGGCGGGTGCCCAAAGCGGAATTAGGGACTGCCAACAGGAAGTCCCCGGCATGGGGAGCTTGCACAGCTAGAAGACGCGCTTTGTCCTTCCTGGAAGCTGCCTCCAGCAATGATGTGGCGATGTTCTCCACTATGGGGCTATCCCATTTGGACTGTTTGCAGTCATTTGGAAAAGTCGGTCGAGGATGAGAGTTGACAAGAGTGTCCCACTGACCGGCTCCTTCCGCGAATTGGGGATCATGAATCCCAATGAAGTCTCTTAGGTGTTCCGGTAGTATTTCCTTAACTAATTCACCTGTTGCACTGGTCGAGGATAAGAATGCCGGCAATGCTAACTGTGTCGCCTAGCGAATACCTATCCCCCCGAGTCTAACTGGGAGCGTTGCTTGGTCCCATTGGTCATCTTGCAGGGAGAGGTTTAACACTTTCACGGTTATTGACCTTAGGAGTGTGTCATATTCTGTTAATTTTGGGCTGTCGAAGGAGGGAGCACACCTTAGGAAATAGGTCAGTCTGGGCCAAGCCAGGCACCTTGTGAGAAGGTACAGAGCATCGTGGGCGTCCAAAGCCCCTATTCTTCCCTCCATCCTCCTCAGGTCGTTCAGCTTTTCTTCGAGGACTACCTCAATGGCGCTCGAGCCCAGAGGTGCCCCTAGCAGCACATTGTCGGTGGGAGTGATCACTTGGGCTCCTGGCAATATGATTCGCACTGCATCTATGGTTGGTTGGCTAGATGAGATGATTTCACACTTTAATGGGTTTAGGGTGAGTCCTAACTCCTCTCCCTTAGATTTCACCAGCTGTAGATCTTCTAGCAGGGACTCCTGTGTCCCTGCCAGGGTGCCATCGTCCAGGAACCAGATGTTGAGTTCGCTGGTCAACCTGCTTGTGACCTCTTTAACAGCCATGCAAAAAAGAAAAGGGGCAAGTGGGTCTCCCTGCTGGACACCTTCTGCAGAAACAACTTCATGTTCCCCAATATATATATATATATATATATATATATATATATATATATATATATATATATATATATATATATATATATATATATATATATATATATATATATATTAGTATATTTTGGTAGCAGTCTACCAAATATATATAATATATATATATATATATTATATATATATATATATATATATATATATATATATATATATATATATATATATATATATATATATATATATATATATATATATATATATATATATATATATATATATATATATATATGTTTCATTGAATATGACCGCATATTCTGTATTTATTATTTTCTGGTTTAGGGCTTCTATCCCTACGACTATTTTCTTAGCATCAGGGCTTAATTGGAATAGGAGTTCTCCAAAACTCATTTTCGTACTTTTAAGGTGAAGAAAAGAAGTGATTTACTATAGAGTGTATTACACTTATTTGTATAATTTGCACGACGTTTCGAACCTCCATGGTTCATTCTCAAGTGAACAATCTTACAATACTAGTTGATTTTATACCCGCATTAGGTCAGGTGATAATACAATGAAGGTGAAAAACATGGGGGGATACATAAGGGATAAACATAGGGGCTGCAGAAGGCTTATTGGCCCATACGAAGCATCTCCTATCTAAACACAAAGATTAATCCAGTGTAATTGGCCTGTTATGTTGGACATTGTCTTCTGTGTTGGCATCGCAACCCGTTCTCACACAAGACAGCACATATATGACTTAATGCTTAAAGTCAATATGTTGAATATGAATTAGTAAATATGTGATATATTCCCAGTTACTTTTTTTTCCAAGGCCCAAACTTTTCCTCACGTACCAACTTGCGTCTCACAGTACCCGTCCGTCAACCTAGATAGCAGAATAGTCGTGATTGGTTCAATTATAAGGAAAATTGTACTTTTCAGGTCCCACATGGGTTGTGAAATTTACCTACTATTGTCCATGCTCTTAGAATATTATAGATCAGCTACTTCCTATTGAAGGTTCGTAGTTTTGTTTTGAGAAATATTAGTTGTTCTTAGTAAATTATAATAAGCACTAAAAATTATTACATAGAATAACAGTCCTTCACCAATCAATATTATATACCATAGTTGGTGCTTTACAAATCTTTAAAGGATGTTTTGTAGGAACGCTAACAGAAAACGATGGTTCATTGGAATGTCTATGGGGTAAACTACTCTAAACAGGATGGTATTGTGTCTACTATACCAACTACAGGATCGGTATATTGTCCACTACCACCTGTTAGGTGAGTAAGGGGTGCAATACCACCCACAGGATGGGTATGGGGTCCAATACCACCCACAGGATGAGTATGGCGTCCACTACAACCCACAGGATGGGTATGGGGCTCCAACCACCCATAGAATGGGTATGGGGCTCCAACCACCCATAAAATGGGTATGGGGTCCAATAACACCCACTGGATGTGTATATGGCGTCCATTGCCGCGCGTCGAGCTCGAAAACCGCAGCATTCATCTCAGAACCATGCCTATTTCACGCAGATTCCTTAATAAACGTAAAAGTTTTATATGTCACAAGAAAGATAGAAATATAAGCTTCATTCTAAATACCTTACCATGGGCATATTTAAATTTAAACCGAAGATACGTGTACTTTTATAATAGCCGAGCTCCGACCCCGGACAGATCGATCGACCGAGCAACTCTCTCTCAGAACAATGTTTATTTCACGTGAATTCGTTAGTAAACATATATGTTTTATATGTCTCAAGAAAGACAGACATATAAGCTTCACTTTAAACACTTTACTATAGACATATTTAAATTTCTAATGAAGATTATTGTATTTTAAAAATTACGGAGCTCCCACCCCGTACAGACTGAACGACAGAGCAACTCTCTCTCAGATCAATGTTTATTTCACGTAAATTCGTTAATAAACACAAATGTTTTATAAGTCTTAAGCAAGATAGAAATAAGAGCTTCATTTTAAATACATTACAATAGACATATTTATAGCTCAAGTGAAGATACATATGTTTTTATAGTAGCGCTCAGTAGCTTGTCGGGCATGGAGTGCAGACGCCTACGCACTTGCCGATATATTGTATAATTAACAAAGATACGCTAATAAAGCCTAAAATCTTATATGCCTCCAGAAAGACCGATATATGAACATTATTATAATTGCACCAAATGAAATATATCATGTTCGAGAACAAAGATATATCAATTTTAAATTAAGTTTCGACTCTCTCTCGGGTGAGAGAGATGGGGCGACTCTCGCCCCATCTATTGGAGATTCTGTGCACTAAATACCCAAAGCTACTCAAACCCTCCTAGCATTATTTAAGTAATGAAGTAATATGGTATATTTACTCACTATAATGTGGGTGCTGAATGCAGAACATGAGAAAACATATATTTACTCCAAACTAATATAATTTCATTATGAAATAAGTAGCATCAAAGGAAGTCGATGGTCCAAGCAGCAATGTTGTGGAGCGACTTATCCAAGATATATCGTTGTTTGGAAAGTGTTTGTTGGCATATCCAGTTGTCGCACTTCTCTGCTCAAATTATCACAAATTTAAATTATTCTTTGTTGGATCAGGGGTTACTTATCCAACAGGAAGTCATCTGTATTTTTCCAGGGGCATAGAAGTGTAACAAGTGACTTTGAACTAGGCACCCCGCAGGGTGGTGTCCTCAGTCCTACCTTATTCAATATCTTAATAAACACGCTGTTAAACTCTGTACCGAGCAAACCCAACGTCCACATCATTAGCTATGCTGATGATATAATGATACACACCACTGGGTATGCTAACACGCAGAACACTCTTAACTCTGTATTAGACTCATGTCAGGACCTAGGTTTAATTATCTCAGCAGAGAAAACAAAGATATTAAATCGGCGCCCACCCAGGCAGGGAGGAGCTGTTCGCAAGATGCAACTGTATGATGGCTCCCAGCTTGACTATGTAAACAGATTCAAATACCTTGGCCTTGAGGTGCCACTGTACGGTCCTGTTGTATTCAGACTCTGTCGTCAGTTTAAAGAGAGGCTCCGAGCTCTCAAGGCTGTTGCAGGTTATCACTCAGGCTATGGTGCCAATGTCAGAATTGTCAAAATGATGTACTTTGCATACATCAGATCTTTAGTGGATTATGCTGCACCTCTGCTTGTTTTGATGCCTGAAAGAAAGCTTGGAGGGCTTGAAAAATTGCAAAACGAAGCCTTGAGGATAATCCTTGGGTGCCCTCGTACCACAAAGATACTTAATATGAGAAAGGAACTTAATATTCTGAGCGTTGTTGATCGTGTTACTGAAATTAACTGTCAAATTGGTATAAAAATGCTTAGGCTAACTCATCCTAATCCTTGCACAGAAGCCCTCCAGAATTTCTTTATTGAAGATCAGCATTGTTCCAAATGGATAACAAAAACTGGAACTCAACTCAGAATGTATCAGGTTCATGATTTGTACCAAGAGAAACAACAACGGCACTTTCCTGCACCGTGGGAGGTTACACCCTTTCCAGTTTTAATCCCTCCCTTTCCACCCAAGAAGCAAATTAGAGATCAGCCCAAGCTTCGTCTTGAGGCAAAGCTCAACGCCTTAAGCCATATTGATGCTCTGTCCACAGAGCATTCTCTCTCTCAAATTATATATACTGATGGTTCCCTACACCGCACCACGGGTGCAGCTGGAAGTGCAGTTGTCCTGACAATGGGCGATGGCCTATACTTTGAGTGGGGAGTCCGTATAAACAACTGGGCCTCTACCCTTCAGACTGAACTATTTGCCTTGATCCTTGCACTGAAATGTGTACAAGTCTCAAAACTTGATACATTAATTGTAAGTGACTCCTTATCATCCTTAAATGCTCTCAACTCTTTAAGACATAACTGTAACATGCTCGTGTCCGAAGCTAGACACAAATACAACAAAATTATTAAGGATGGTAACAGAGTCCATTTCATGTGGTCTCCATCTCATGTTGGCCTCCGAATGCATGATAGAGCTGATAAGTTAGCCAAAGAATCTGCCTTTAAAGGAGCCGTTGAGTGTAACCTTGGATTGTCAATGAGCAATCTGAGAGCAGCTGTACACCGAGAACTTCAACAAGATCTTGTAGATCTGAGGCAAAGTGAAATTGACACCAGTAATTCCATCTATCATCATACTATCATGCAAGAGGAGCCACACATCTATGGATCATCCAATAAAATCAGCAGACTTCTAGATGTTACTACTGCTCGGCTTAGACTCGGTTACAAGTATCTCTGGGAATTCTCATTATCTGCTGATGTAGACCTGACCAAATGTAAACTGTGTCAACAAAATTATTCGCACACCCTCCGTCACTATGTGATGGAGTGCGAAAAGATACGTGAATTTAGAGACAATTCTATAACCAATGTTCCAGCGATGTGTCAATATTTCATTCAAAATGATCTGCTACCAGAAATTTTAGCCAAATATCCCCAGTTTGCTAACTGTAGGTAGTAACTAAGTGATTGTAACCTATCCACCGCTGCCCACTGGATGGGGGGCGGTGTGCAGGACAAACATATAAATTTTGACACTAGCTCTCCACATATGTCAGTTGCTTAATTTAGAACCTGTACTTGAGGTCGATCTCGAACCCATTGTTGATGTGATGACTTATATTGAATTTTGTAACTAGCTCATCAAGATTGTAACTTGCTTAGCTAAATGAATTGTGGGGTTCAGTCCCTGAGCCCATTATGTGCCTCTGTAACCCTTTCCACTACCGCCCACAGGATGGGTATGGGGTGCATAATAAATGAACTAAACTAACTAACTAATGTTAACAAGTAGAATACGTATTTTTAATAAAATCTAACATAACTAGCCAGAAAACATTTAACATTAATTAAAAAATATATGTTTGGAAGTTAAATCGACTTCATAGGACAATGGTTTTGTTATATATACTCGTTATTCGTTGACATGCGTTCGCTACTTAAACTACCATGTACTGTACTTATGTAAAATCTCCCATGTCTCTTCGCTCATCTCGCCGAACCCTACAGGCTCTGTGATATATTGTTTAATTAATTGAGATTCACAAATAAAGCTAATAATTGTATATGTTATCAAAAAGGCAGAGCTTAGTTTAGTTCATTTATTATGCACTCCATACCCATTCTATGGACGATAGTGGAGTGTTACAGAGGCACATAATGGGCTCAGGGAATGAGCCCCACAATTCATATAGCCAAGCAAGTTATAATCTTGATAAGCTAGTTACAAAAGTCAATGCACATTGTCACATCAACAATGGGCTCGAGTCCGACCACAAGTACAGTTTATAATTTAAGCAACTGACATATATGGAGGGCTAGTGTCACAATTGATATGTTTATCCTACACATAACCCCCTCTCCCCCATCCAATGGGCAGCGGTGGATAGGTTACAATCAAGTCGTTTTTTGCGTTTTATTCAGAGATTAGATCTTATTGGGTGAGGAAAGATATTCATATTTAAAAGAAGGCTTATTGGCTGATGCTCTCCATTGATGGAAAATATACAACCTTTTGAAAATCAATGTTAGTTTGATCTAGATATTGTAATTAACGAAAGTATTTATGTCATCTGAAAGGTAGAAATATAGGCTACACTTAAAATCCTTTGTCATAAATATAACTGAAGTGAAAACGAAGATATATGCGTTTTGATAGTTACTTGATGGCTAGCTCTGAGAGTGTGAAGCCCTGCACACCAGCCAATAAATTGTATAATTAGTTTCCATATATTTTAATTAATCTTAAAAATCTATATGTCAGAAGAAAGGAAGATGTAGCCGTTAATGTGACAACATTTAAAAATATATATATCTTAAGTTAAATAAATAATACCACCTTATTGCCGGTGTCCGGACACATGAAAATTACCTAGGTATCAGTATCCAGCCAGGCGGGGATCACAGGCTGCACAATACTGATAAATTTATGTAATGCACTACTTGTGGTCGATCTCGAACCCATTTATGATGTGACGACTTATAGTGAATTTTGTAACTAGCTCATTAAGATTGTAACTTGCTTAGCTAAATGAATTGTGGGGTTCGGTCCATTCATTTTCTTTCTTTATTATGCACCCCATAATACACATCTCGTGGGCGGTGGTGTAAAGGATTAGAGGCACATAATCGGTTCAGGAACTGAACCCTCTAGTTCGTTTAGCTAAGCAAATAACAATCTTTTGACGCTAGTTACAAAATTATTAATGTACACATACTTATGCATACATGTACATATTCATACGTATACATATATACATACACATACATATTTAATCACCACCACAAATACACACATCAGTAATCTTTTGTGTCACAAGTGATTCAACAAGAGGCTCACAACAGTCACTATACAAGGCACTTTACATTTATGGTGAGTCACACAGTTACTAGTCTTGCTGCACACCCACCCAACTGGGCGGCAGCTTTACAGTCATGTGCTCCACACCCACCCAACTGGGCGGCAGCTTTACAGTCATGTGCTCCACACCCACCCAACTGGGCGGCAGCTTTACAGTCATGTGCTCCACACCCACCCAACTGGGCGGCAGCTTTACAGTCATGTGCTCCACACCCACCCAACTGGGCGGCAGCTTTACAGTCATGTGCTGCACACCCACCCAACTGGGCGGCAGCTTTACAGTCATGTGCTCCACACCCACCCAACTGGGCGGCAGCTTTACAGTCATGTGCTCCACACTCTCCCAACTGGGCGGCAGCTTTACAGTCATGTGCTCCACACCCACCCAACTGGGCGGCAGCTTTACAGTCATGTGCTCCACACCCACCCAACTGGGCGGCTGCTTTACAGTCATGTGCTCCACACCCACCCAACTGGGCGGCAGCTTTACAGTCATGTGCTCCACACCCACCCAACTGGGCGGCAGCTTTACAGTCATGTGCTCCACACCCACCCAACTGGGCGGCAGCTTTACAGTCATGTGCTCCACACCCACCCAACTGGGCGGCAGCTTTACAGTCATGTGTATGCATTACCTACAGTAAGCAAATTTTGGATACTTCGCTAAGATTTCGGGCAGCACATCATTATGAATGAAGTACTTACACATTTCATGGACACTATTGATGTTGTTATCTTTAAATTCCGCGATTTTTCACATTCCATTATATAATGACGCAAAGTATGCGAATAGTTCTGCTGACAGAGTTTACATTTAGTCAAATCTACATCATCAGATGTTACAAACTTCCAGAGGTACTTGTAGCCGAGCCTAAACCTAGCAATGGTAACATCTAGAAGTCTGCTAACATTATTGGATGACCCATAGACGAGCGATTCATCAAAGTTTATACAATATTGTGAAATTGACAGTCAGTGTAGTAACATAAATTGGTAAATCATAAATATTGTAAGTTAAGAATCTGATGCATGTGTGTGTGTTGGGAGGGGCGGGGGTTATACCCTTGGTAAGCGAGAGTGGAAAGTAACCTTAGACGTACTGCGGTCAATGTGTGGGGGTGGGAGAGTCAAATCCACCCTCCAACATCTGGACATAGTACCACCAGCCTCCACAACACTCCATCAGCCTCCAGCTGATGCTTGTAGATGCCTCATCTAACCTCACTTATGTCACACATTAACCTACAGTTCCTGTGATATTTCAACTCCTCATCACAGTGGCGTTTCACCAATATAAACTGTATTGGATTTTGTCCCGAAATAGCTATATGCTGGCTGGACGTGTATGTATGTATGTATGTATGTATGTATGTATGTATGTATGTATGTATGTATGTATGTATGTATGTATGTATGTATGTATGTATGTGTATGTATGCATGTATGAATGGATAGATGGATGGATGTATGTATGTACGCATGCATGCATGTATGTATGCATGTATGTATGTATGTATGTATGTATGTATGTATGTATGTATGTATGTATGTATGTATGCATGCATGCATGTATGTATGTATGGATAGATGGATGGATGTATGTATGTACGCATGTATGTATGTATGTATGTATGTATGTATGTATGTATGTATGTATGTATGTATGTATGTATGTATGTATGTATGTATGTATGTATGCATGCATGTATGTATGTATGTATGGATAGATGGATGGAAGTATGTATGTACGCATGCATGTATGTATGTATGTATGTAATGTATGTATGTATGTATTTATATACGCATGTATATACGCATGTATTTATATACGCATGTATGTATGTATGTATGTATGTATGTATGTATGTATGTATGTATGTATGTATGAATGGATGTACGCATGTATGTATGGATGTATGTATGTATGTATGTATGTATGTATGTATGTATGTATGTATGTATGTAGGTATGTATGTATGTATGTATGTATGTATGTATTCCCAATCACGTTAAAGACTCCCCCTCTATCATCCAGTATAAGAGAAAAACAACTATGTACTAAATAATCAACTCCTTGTAACTTTAATTATGCTGACCTTCCTATCTGTATTCAGACTGAGCCTACCATCATTATAGGTGATTATAACGCTAGGCATAGGAATATTGGTAATTCGCAGTTCAGTAATCGTAACGGCAACTAGTGTCACTATTAGGTAGTCACGATGATGCACAGATTGTAGGTGACCTTGAACCGACGCATATCTACGGGGGTATTCCTGATCTATGTCTCGGTTTCAACGTCTCCCACACCGTGTGCGCCTCGTCAATAGTGCCAGTTATGGCGTCTGATCATCTGGCCATATTAGCCACTGTAAGCATTGGCAGTTCTATCCTCCCTGGTGGAGTGTTCAAGCGGAAGAGGCTGGCTGTGCCCATCGATCAACGAGACAATCTTGTTGCTCATGTGTCAGAATGGTGCAGTCATCTGAGCCTTCATCAGTTGAAGATTTTAACAATGAGCTCACAGGTACTATCAACCAGTTTATAGAATCACTTGATCCATCGTCCAGGCCACGTAACCCAAATTACACTGGTCATAGCACTTATGTTTATTATAATGATTCTAAATTGCAGACACTAAAACGCACTGCCAGAATAATTGGACTAGCTTGTAGAAGGACCCGCACTGCTGAAATGCTTCGGCTCTTTCAAGCGGCTCTGGCTAAGGCCAGGGAACGTATGGTGGAGCTGAGGCAGACAGACTGGGAAACTTTTGTCCGTGGTCTCAATTCTCACACGCCACTAAGTCGGGCATGGAAGGATATCAACAAGATCAAAGGGAAAAATGCTGCAGAGATCTCGTACCCTAATCCTCTGCACAGAGCAAATGAGCTTGTTGGTGCTTGGGCCACGACTTCCAGCTTTGACAGTCTTCCTCTACCCTCGCAGAATGAATTAAATGATAGATATACTGATAGGGCAAGGCTCCTTGACTTCATGCTTCATCAAGAGGATGACTGTGACATGCTTTTACTGAATACAAACTAGATTCTGCTCTACATAAAGGCAAAGCTACATCACCCGGGGAGGATGGAGTTACTGACGGCATACTGCATATGCTTCTGCTAGTTCCAGGGAATACCTTTCTTCAATTGTATAATATGAGCTATGTAACTGGGGAGCTTCCTAAGTCATGGACCAACAGTGTTATTATTCCCATTCCTAAACCTCACCAGCCGAGTGCTTTTCGCCCAATCTCCCTCACTAGTTGTCTCTATAAGTGTCTTGAGAGGATGTTCTCAACCGTCTCCTTTACAATACAATACAATACAATACAATTTTATTTAGGTAAGGTACATACATACAATAAATATTTACAAGGATTGTTTAACTTATAGGTATAGCTAGTACATACAATGCCTAAAGCCACTATTACGCAAAGCGTTTCGGGCATGATAAACTTAAATGACAAGCTTAATACTAATTGAGCATAATGAGTAGAATGAAAACAAGAAATGAAAACATAGATGAAAAAGCAGCACAAATACAATTATGTCGACAAACAGCGCTCTTTAAAGAAAAAAACAGACATTGGTTTGACAACAGACAAAATTATTAATATGTTGTCTCCCCAGATATATGGCTTTATGCATGGAAAGAGTGTACATCACTGTATTACCACATTCCTCACCCTGCATACTGATAGGTCATACACCACTTTCCTAGATCTTAAGTCAGCCTTTGACATTGCTAACCCACACGTCATTCTGAGAGAACTTGCTAAAATAAATGTTGGAGGATGGCTTCTACGGTGGATAAGAGGCTATCTATCCAACAGGAAGTCATCTGTACTGTTCCATGGGCATAGGAGTGTAACGAGATTTTTTTAACTTGGCACTCCACAGGGAGGTGTCCTCAGTCCTACTCTGTTCAATGTGTTAATCAGTGCACTTTTAAACTTTGTAACTAGAAGGTCCAGCGAACACATCATTAGCTATGTGGATGATATACTGATCCACACCAATGGGTATACCAACACCCAAAATGTTCTGAACTCTGTATTGTCCACATGTCAGGAACTATGCTTAGTCATCTCAGTAGAGAAAACAAAGATCCTGAACCGACACCCACCCAGACGGGGTGGGGCCGATCGCAAAATGCAGTTGGATGATAGCTCTCTGCTCGACTAGTTACCAGATACAAATACCTTGGTCTTGAGGTTCTACTGTACCGCAATGTTTAGCCAGACTGGGTCGCCAATGTAGAGAGAGGCTCCGTGCTCTCAAGGCTGTGGCAGGCTGTGGCAGGCAAACACAACTGTACTGTACAGTGTTATATATTTATTTCAATTTGAACAATTTTTAACATTAAAGGATACCTGGTTGATGGGGTTCTGGGAGTTCTTCTACTCCCCAAGCCCGGCCCGAGGCCAGGCTTGACTTGTGAGAGTTTGGTCCACTAGGCTGTTGCTTGGAGCGGCCCGCAGGCCCACATACCCACCACAGCCCGGTTGGTCCGGCACTCCTTGGAGGAATAAATCTAGTTTCCTCTTGAAAATGTCCCCGGTTGTTCCGGCAATATTTCTTATGCTTGCTGGGAGGACGTTGAACAACCGCGGACCTCTGATGTTTATACAGTGTTCTCTGATTGTGCCTATGGCACCTCTGCTCTTCACTGGTTCTATTCTACATTTTCTTCCATATCGTTCACTCCAGTACGGTTTTTGTTTTACTGTGTAGATTTGGTACTTGGCCCTCCAGTATCTTCCAGGTGTATACTATTTGATATCTCTCTCGTCTTCTTTCTAGTGAGTACATTTGGAGGGCTATGAGACGATCCCAATAATTTAGGTGCTTTATTGCGTCTATGCGTGCCGTATATGTTCTCTGTATTCCCTCTATTTCAGCAATCTCTCCTGCTCTGAAGGGGGAAGTGAGTACTGAGCAGTACTCAAGACGGGACAACACAAGTGACTTGAAGAGTACAACCATTGTGATGGGATCCCTGGATTTGAAAGTTCTCGTAATCCATCCTATCATTTTTCTGGCTGTCGCAATATTTGCTTGGTTATGCTCCTTAAACGTTAGGTCGTCAGACATTATTATTCCCAAATCCTTTACATGCTGTTTTCCTACTATGGGTACATTTGATTGTGTTTTGTACTCTGTATTATGTTTAAGGTCCTCATTTTTACCGTACCTGAGTACCTGGAATTTATCACTGTTAAACATCATGTTATTTTCTGATGCCCAGTCGAAAACTTTATTAATATCAGCTTGAAGTTTTTCAATATCCTCAGCCGAGGTAATTTTCATACTGATTTTTGTGTCAAATCCTTTAATTAAATCCTTTAAAAAAGATAAATCCTTTAATTGGTTGAAATTGGTTTTAACATTCGAAATCTAATTTGTTGATGTTAAATAATATAATATGTTGATGTTGATAATATAAGGTTCAAATTTATTAAGATACATACTTTAAAAACTATTTCTATTTGATACCAACAGTATCACGTTAAGAGAAGCGTCTCGCCTTGCTAACCCAAGTATAAAATATATAAAGAAACGGTGCAACTGTACTGGTATCTGCAGTACAAATTTATGTCCCTATTTAAAAAAAAAATAAACTGAACCAATCACTGCCACTCCTCACACCAATGCAACAATAAGGAGAGTGATAACAGTGCTTCACATTCGACAATGTTAAATTATTTAACAAATGACGAGATAATGAACATTGGAACAAATGTACAGCTCTCTGACCTTCATATAAAATCTGCATGTGACCTCATCAAACAAACTGTGCCAAGCCTAGAAGGCCTTCATGACCCAGCGTGGTAGCGGGACCTCTCCTGGCCAGTTACAATTGGTGAATTTATTCAAATTATCCAAGTTGATGGTTGTCACTGGGCCACCGTTTCCAACATTGGAGTAACTGGACAAATTAACATATACGACACCAGGCATAAATTACCATCCAAATCTACTGAAGTTATCTTGTATGCTCTTGCTAATTGCCAGGATGATAAGCTGATATGCAATATAATGAATGTCAGCAGACACAAGGACTCAAGTATGAGTGGGGTATATGCTGTGGCGTTTGCTGCATCACTTGCAAGTGGTGTAGATCCGGTGAACCTCGTATGATATGCAGAATGAGACAACATCTTCAAGAGAACTTTAAAGGAAAGTGTCTCATCTCATTCCCTGCAGCTCAGACACTGAGAAGAAAACGAATCATCCGGTCATGCTCGATGGAAGTGTACTGCATTTGCAGAAAGCTAAATGATTTGAAGCTGATGGTATGCTGTGAACGTTGCAATATTTGGCACCATGGATCATGTGTAGGTGTTACAGAATGTAATGATGATTCGTGGATTTGTTTCTTGTGCGCTAGCAAGTTGTAAATTATAATTTAAAATACTTAATTAATACATTATTATTATTATTATTATTATTATTATTATTATTATTATTATAACCTTACCAAATGCTTTGCTGAATCAAATAATGTTATTACTTTCAATGTGTTACAATAGCATAATTAAGTGCTGCAACTATCAGGTCTTTTATATAGTCGGTATTTGTTATATTCTGTACTCTTTTAATGTTATTTAAATTTCAAATAGAAATAGTTTTTAAAGTATGTATCTTAATAAATTTGAACCTTATATTATTTAACATCAACAAATTAGATTTCGAATATTAAAACCAATTTCAACCAATTAAAGGATTTATCCTTTAATGTTAAAAATTGTTCAAACTGAAATAAATATATAACACTGTACGGTACAGTTGTGTTTAATTATGTTTTGCGATTCCTTTGGAAAAGGTATTTGTGCACCAAGTACTACTAGGTCATTATGAGATATGCTGAATGTTGTCAATATACCATCTGAATACGCCTCACTTTGCGTTAATCATTGAACGTCCTAATGATTAAGGTCCCCAAAAGGACTTAATCAGACCTCAGTGGATATTTTTACTCTCCCTCTCTCTCTCTCTCTCAGAGCATCCCTTTATGTGTTGTATGTGGGTGCTGAAGTTCAGTCTCTTGTCTATGTACCCAAGCAAACTACTGTGGAAATGTGCAGGACAAACATATCAATTGTGACACTAGCTCTCCACATATAGCATTTGCTTAATTTAGAAACTGTACTTGTGGTCGATCTCGAACACATGTTGTTGATGTGACGATGTGTTATGAATTTTGTGGCTAGCTCCTCAAGATTGTAACTTGCTTAGATAAATAAATTGTGTGTTCAGTCCCTGAACCCATTATGTGATAAATTAACTAAACTAAAAACTATAGTATGGCGACGAAACCTGAACTGCATAATGTAAATAGGGATTAACCAGAAAAAGATATAGGTGAAGAATAACACCAGGTAACTGGAAAGCTGCCGCCCAGTTGGGTGGGTGTGGAGCACATGACTGTAAAGCTGCCGCCCAGTTGGGTGGGTGTGGAGCTAGACTAGTAACTGTGCGACTCCTTATAGATGTAAAGTGCCTTGTATAGTGACTGTTGTGAGCCTCTTGTTGAATCACTTGTGACACAAAAAATTACTGATGTGTGTATTTGTGTGGGTGATTAAATATGTATGTGTATTTATATATGTATACGTATGTATATGTACATGTATGCATAAGTATGTGTACATTAATAATTTTGTAACTAGCGTCAAAAGATTGTTATTTGCTTAGCTAAACGAACTAGAGGGCTCAGTTCCTGAACCGATTATGTGCCTCTGTAATCCTTTACACCACCGCCCACAGGATGGGTATTATGGGGTGCATAATAAAGAAAGAAAATGAATGGACCGAACCCCACAATTCATTTAGCTAAGCAAGATACAATCTTAATGAGCTAGTTACAAAATTCACTATAAGTCGTCAAATCATAAATGGGTTCGAGATCGACCACAAGTAGTGCATTATATAATTTATCAGTATTGTGCAGCCTGTGATCCCCGCCAGGCTGGATACTGATACCTAGGTAATTTTCATGTGTCCGGACACCGGCGATAAGGTGGTATTATTTATTTAACTTAAGAGATATATATTTTTAAATGTTGTCACATTAATGACTACATCTTCCTTTCTTCTGACATATAGATTTTTAAGATTAATTAAAATATATGGAAACTAATTATACAATTTATTGGCTGGTGTGCAGGGCTTCACAATCTCAGAGCAAGCCATCAAGTAACTATCAAAACGCATATATCTTCGTTTTCACTTCAGTTATATTTATGACAAAGGATTTTAAATGTATCCTATATTTCTACCTTTCTGATGACATAAATACTTTCGTTAATTACAATATCTAGATCAAACTAATATTGATTTTCAAAAGGTTGTATATTTTCCATCAATGTGTAAGTTTGTTACAAATGGAGAGCCAAGAAACCTTCTTTAAAATATGAATATCTTTCCTCACCTAATAAGACCTAATCTCTGAATTAAACGCAAAAAAAAAAAACTTGATTGTAACCTATCCACCCCTGCCCATTGGATGGGGGAGAGGGGTTTATGTGTAGGATAAACATATCAATTGTGACACTAGCCCTCCATATATGTCAGTTGCTTAAATTATAAACTGTACTTGTGGTCGGTCTCGAGCCCATTGTTGATGTGACAATGTGTATTGACTTTTGTAACTAGCTTATCAAGATTATAACTTGCTTGGCTATATGAATTGTGGGGCTCATTCCCTGAGCCCATTATGTGCCTCTGTAACACTCCACTATCGTCCATAGAATGGGTATGGAGTGCATAATAAATGAACTAAACTAAGCTCTGCCTTTTTGATAACATATACAATTATTAGCTTTATTTGTGAATCTCAATTAATTAAACAATATATCACAGAGCCTGTAGGGTTCGGCGAGATGAGCGAAGAGACATGGGAGATTTTACATAAGTACAGTACATGGTAGTTTAAGTAGCGAACGCATGTCAACGAATAACGAGTATATATAACAAAACCATTGTCCTATGAAGTCGATTTAACTTCCAAACATATATTTTTTAATTAATGTTAAATGTTTTCTGGCTAGTTATGTTAGATTTTATTAAAAATACGTATTCTACTTGTTAACATTATAATTTAAATTTGTGATAATTTGAGCAGAGAAGTGCGACAACTGGATATGCCAACAAACACTTTCCAAACAACGATATATCTTGGATAAGTCGCTCCACAACATTGCTGCTTGGACCATCGACTTCCTTTGATGCTACTTATTTCATAATGAAATTATATTAGTTTGGAGTAAATATATGTTTTCTCATGTTCTGCATTCAGCACCCACATTATAGTGAGTAAATATACCATATTACTTCATTACTTAAATAATGCTAGGAGGGTTTGAGTAGCTTTGGGTATTTAGTGCACAGAATCTCCAATAGATGGGGCGAGAGTCGCCCCATCTCTCTCACCCGAGAGAGAGGTGAAACTTAATTTAAAATTGATATATCTTTGTTCTCGAACATGATATATTTCATTTGGTGCAATTATAATAATGTTCATATATCGGTCTTTCTGGAGGCATATAAGATTTTAGGCTTTATTAGCGTATCTTTGTTAATTATACAATATATCGGCAAGTGCGTAGGCGTCTGCACTCCATGCCCGACAAGCTACTGAGCGCTACTATAAAAACATATGTATCTTCACTTGAGCTATAAATATGTCTATTGTAATGTATTTAAAATGAAGCTCTTATTTCTATCTTGCTTAAGACTTATAAAACATTTGTGTTTATTAACGAATTTACGTGAAATAAACATTGATCTGAGAGAGAGTTGCTCTGTCGTTCAGTCTGTACGGGGTGGGAGCTCCGTAATTTTTAAAATACAATAATCTTCATTAGAAATTTAAATATGTCTATAGTAAAGTGTTTAAAGTGAAGCTTATATGTCTGTCTTTCTTGAGACATATAAAACATATATGTTTACTAACGAATTCACGTGAAATAAACATTGTTCTGAGAGAGAGTTGCTCGGTCGATCGATCTGTCCGGGGTCGGAGCTCGGCTATTATAAAAGTACACGTATCTTCGGTTTAAATTTAAATATGCCCATGGTAAGGTATTTAGAATGAAGCTTATATTTCTATCTTTCTTGTGACATATAAAACTTTTACGTTTATTAAGGAATCTGCGTGAAATAGGCATGGTTCTGAGATGAATGCTGCGGTTTTCGAGCTCGACGCGCGGCAATGGACGCCATATACACATCCAGTGGGTGTTATTGGACCCCATACCCATTTTATGGGTGGTTGGAGCCCCATACCCATTCTATGGGTGGTTGGAGCCCCATACCCATCCTGTGGGTTGTAGTGGACGCCATACTCATCCTGTGGGTGGTATTGGACCCCATACCCTTCCTCTGGGTGGATGTGATCCCCATACTCATCCTCTGGGTATATGTGACCCTCATACCCATCCTGTGGGTGGTATTGCACCCCTTACTCACCTAACAGGTGGTAGTGGACAATATACCGATCCTGTAGTTGGTATAGTAGACACAATACCGTCCTGTTTAGAGTAGTTTACCCCATAGACATTCCAATGAACCATCGTTTTCTGTTAGCGTTCCTACAAAACATCCTTTAAAGATTTGTAAAGCACCAACTATGGTATATAATATTGATTGGTGAAGGACTGTTATTCTATGTAATAATTTTTAGTGCTTATTATAATTTACTAAGAACAACTAATATTTCTCAAAACAAAACTACGAACCTTCAATAGGAAGTAGCTGATCTATAATATTCTAAGAGCATGGACAATAGTAGGTAAATTTCACAACCCATGTGGGACCTGAAAAGTACAATTTTCCTTATAATTGAACCAATCACGACTATTCTGCTATCTAGGTTGACGGACGGGTACTGTGAGACGCAAGTTGGTACGTGAGGAAGAGTTTGGGCCTTGGAAAAAAAAGTAACATCATCATAGCAATATGGAAGTTGTAGTGAAGGACCTGGTGACTCTAGTGGGAGCCCTGAGGACAGAGTTGGACTCTCTGCGGGAGGAGGTGCGTCAGCTTAAAAAACAACGAGAAGTAACGAAGGAGGAGACCAGCAGTAAAGGGACCTCGTCTTGGAGAGTTGCGAAAGACAGGGGCCTTAAGAAGACTTTGATAAAGCCGCCTTCAAACGTCATAGCAACTTCAAATTCATTTGACGTTTTGGAGGACGAGTGCTGTGGAGAGACTGTGGATCGCGCAAAAGGGAAAGCAACGAAGAGAAAGGAAGCGCAGGCCCCTCAGAAAGTAAAGGAAGTACCTAAGCAAACATTAGTTGTGGGAGATTCCCAGATAAGGTATTTGGATAGAACGTTTTGTGCTAGAGATAGGGGGAACAGGTTAAGGGTTTGCTATCCCGGAGCTGGCATTGGTGATATTATAAACAACATGAATGATATTATGGCTGGTAATGGGAACAATCCCATTATTTGCATTAGCGTGGGAGGAAATGATGTTGGTCGAGTCAGGAGTGAGGAACTGATTCAGAGGTATAAAACAGCCATAGAGTTAGTTAGGAGCAAGGGAGGAATCCCGATCATATGTGGCATTCTTCCAAGAAAGGGAGTGGGAAATGAATGGATATCGAGGGCACTTGGTGTCAATTGCCGGCTGGAAAGATATTGCAAATCAAATGCAATATCTTTCATAGACAACTGGGAACACTTCTATGGAAGAAATGAAATGTATGCTCGTGATGGGGTGCATCTATCGAGAGCTGGGGTTGTTGCTGTTGCGAACTCGCTAGAAGAAGTGGTTAGAGGTGTTTGTTTGGGTTTAAACTGTTAGTAGATAGAGGTATGGGAATTGATTTGGAGGAAGGAGGTAATAAAAGTATGTGTTTGTGGGAGAAAGGAATTGGCAAAACGATCAGGGAAAGAGAAGGTCCGCAAAATAACAATTCACTTAGGGTATATTACACTAACAGTAGAAGTCTAAGAAATAAAATTAACGAATTAAATGCTCTTGTCTGCACAGAAAAAATAGATATTATTGCACTTACCGAAACGTGGATGAATGTAGAAAATAGAGAACTATTAGCTGAATATCAAATATATGGATTTAAACTATTTCACACAGATAGATATATTAGACGAGGAGGTGGAGTAGCCATATATGTTAGGGATAATTTGAAATGTAGTCTCAAAGAAGGAATCAAAACAGAGCCACACACAGAAACTATTTGGATTGAATTAAACGAAAAAGCTAATAATATTATAATAGGAGTAATATATAGGCCACCAAATTTAGACAGAATGGAAGAAAAGCATCTATGGGATGAAATATCTAGAGCATCTAGATCTAACAGTATTTATGTCATGGGTGACTTTAATTTTAGCGGAATAAACTGGTTGAACAAAACAGGGAATAGTGAAGCAGAAGATTTTCTAGAATTAATTGACGATTGCTTTCTTACGCAACACATTAAGGAACCAACACGGGAAAATAATATTTTAGATTTAGTGTTAACTAACAGGGAAACGCAAATTAATGACATCGAAATAGGGAGTGAGCTAGGGAGCAGTGATCACAAAGAAATCAGATTTAGCATAGAATGGAATAGACCAGTAGGAGAAAATTCTGTTAAAGTGCCAGATTTTCGAAAAGCTGATTTTAATAGCCTAAGAAATTTTTTGGGTCAAATTGATTGGAAAGGCTTGGGTATGGGGTGTGGGCCGGTCTTGGAGCGAGACATGAACCCAGCGATAGGTGACTTAAATGGGGATTTCGATGTGGATTCAATATATAACTTATTTAAGAATATTCTAAACAAAGCACAGGAACGTAGTATACCATACAAATTGAATAGATCGTATACTAATGACCCAAAGTGGATAACAAAGAATTTGAAGAACCTTATAGGTAAAAAGAGAGCTTGGTACAAAAGGATTAAAAATGGGGAGGTCACTTTAGAACAGGAATTCGTACAACTGGTTAGAAATGTTAAAAAAGAGATAAGGAAAGCAAAAAGAAACTATGAAGTTCGCATAGCAGGGCAAGCAAAGACAAATCCTAAAGGGTTTTTTCAGTTATATCGTACTAAGACTAGGGAAAGGATAGGTCCATTAAAAACTGAGACAGGTCAAATAACAGATAGTGATGAAGAGATGAGTAGTATTTTTAATAAATATTTTGTATCTGTATTTACTAAAGAGGAACTTAACAATATGCCTTCAGCCGAACAAGTCTATGTGGGTGGGGACGAGGACAGGTTGACGAGTTTAGCAGTTACCAGGGAGGATGTTCTTAAACAAATAGTAAAACTCAAACCAAACAAATCCCCAGGGCCGGATGAAGTGTTTGCTAGGGTGCTTAAAGAATGCAAAGAGGAGCTTTGTGACCCACTGTCAACCATATTTAATAAATCAATAGAGTCAGGCAGAGTGCCAGAGTTTTGGAAAGTTGCTAATGTGATACCAGTTTTTAAGAAAGGAGATAGATCACTTGCGTCTAACTATCGACCAATTAGCCTAACGTCTATTGTGGGAAAGTTACTCGAATCTATAATAGCAAATAAAATTCGTCTTCATCTTGAAAAACATAAATTAATAATTGAGTCGCAACATGGTTTTATAAATGGCCGTTCATGTTTAACAAATTTGTTATCTTTTTATTCTAGCATTGTTGAGGCAGTTGATAGTGGTAAGGATTGCGATGTTGTATACCTTGACTTTAGCAAAGCTTTTGATACAGTGCCACATGAAAGACTGATTAAAAAGATAGAGTCTCATGGTATTGGGGGTGCTATATTAAGCTGGATTAGGGCATGGCTATACCAAAGGAAACAGAGAGTTAGTATAAATGGAATCAAGTCAGAGTGGGAAAATGTTGTAAGTGGAGTGCCTCAAGGCTCTGTCCTGGGACCTCTGTTGTTTATAATATATATAAATGATTTAGATTCAGGTTTGAGTAGCAACATTTGCAAATTTGCCGATGATACGAAAATCGGTAGGGAAATTAATTCGGAGGAGGACTCACTATCACTTCAAGTTGATCTAGATAGGGTTTTGAAATGGTCAAAGGATTGGCAGATGCAGTTTAATGCTGATAAATGTAAAGTTCTGAGGTTAGGTAAAGATGATAGAGTTACAAGATACGAGCTAGATGGTGTTGTGATTGCGAAGTCGGATTGCGAAAGGGATCTGGGAGTTATGATTAGTAAGAATTTAAAACAAAAGGATCAATGCATAAATGTTCGTAATAAGGCAAATCGGACACTTGGATTTATTAATCGCAGCGTTAGTAACAAGACACCTGGTGTGGTTCTCAAGCTATATCTTGCTCTAGTTAGGCCCCATTTAGATTATGCAGTTCAGTTTTGGTCGCCATATTATAGAATGGATATAAATTCACTTGAACGTGTCCAGCGTAGGATGACTAAGTTAATTCCCCAAATTAGAAATCTTTCATATGAAGAAAGATTAACAAAGCTTAAGTTGCATTCACTGGAAAGGCGAAGAGTTAGGGGTGACATGATAGAGGTTTACAAGTGGATGAATGGACATAACCGGGGGGATATTAATAGGGTATTAAAAGTATCAACACAGGACAGAACACGAAACAATGGATATAAATTGGATAAGTTTAGATTTAGGAAAGACTTGGGTAAATACTGGTTCAGTAACAGGGTTGTTGATTTGTGGAATCAATTGCCGCGTAACATTGTGGAGGTGGGGTCCCTCGATTGTTTCAAGCACGGGTTGGACAAGTATATGAGTGGGATTGGGTGGTTATAGAATAGGAGCTGCCTCGTATGGGCCAATAGGCCTTCTGCAGTTACCTTTGTTCTTATGTTCTTATGTTCTTATGTTCTTAACTGGGAATATATCACATATTTACTAATTCATATTCAACATATTGACTTTAAGCATTAAGTCATATATGTGCTGTCTTGTGTGAGAACGGGTTGTGGCATCGATATGTTCTTGTCTTGTCCTTACTCTCATGGTGGGTAGAGTAAATAGTTCCGTGATTTGGGTGTTCATGGTAGGTCGCTCTATTCTTATGTGAATTGCCTCAAGAACACCCAAATCACGGAACTATTTACTCTACCCACCATGAGAGTAAGGACAAGACAAGAACATATCGATGCCAACACAGAAGACAATGTCCAACATAACAGGCCAATTACACTGGATTAATCTTTGTGTTTAGATAGGAGATGCCTCGTATGGGCCAATAAGCCTTCTGCAGCCCCTATGTTTATCCCTTATGCATCCCCCCATGTTTTTCACCTTCATTGTATTATCACCTGACCTAATGCGGGTATAAAATCAACTAGTATTGTAAGATTGTTCACTTGAGAATGAACCATGGAGGTTCGAAACGTCGTGCAAATTATACAAATAAGTGTAATACACTCTATAGTAAATCACTTCTTTTCTTCACCTTAAAAGTACGAAAATGAGTTTTGGAGAACTCCTATTCCAATTAAGCCCTGATGCTAAGAAAATAGTTAGAGGGATAGAAGCCCTAAACCAGAAAATAATAAATACAGAATATGCGGTCATATTCAATGAAACATGTTTGAAAGAAAACCTGCTGCCAGTATACACCAATATATATATATATATATATATATATATATATATATATATATATATATATATATATATATATATATATATGCAAACAAGCCTGAATGGTCCCCAGGACTATATACAACTGAAAACTCACACCCCAGAAGTGACTCGAACCCATACTCCCACAACTGGTATGTACAGGGACGCCTTAATCCGCTTGACCATCACGACCGGACATAAGGAAGTGATAGCCGAGGCTATATGAACCACTTCCCCGCCGGCACTCGGATGGTAATCTTGGGCATAGCATTTTATCAAATCACCTCATTCTTTGGGGCACACGTGAGGAACACAAATGCAAACAAGCCTGAATGGTCCCCAGGACTATATACAACTGAAAACTCACACCCCAGAAGTGACTCGAACCCATACTCCCACAACTGGTATGTACAGGGACGCCTTAATCCGCTTGACCATCACGACCGGACATAAGGAAGTGATAGCCGAGGCTATATGAACCACTTCCCCGCCGGCACTCGGATGGTAATCTTGGGCATAGCATTTTATCAAATCACCTCATTCTTTGGGGCACACGTGAGGAACACAAATGCAAACAAGCCTGAATGGTCCCCAGGACTATATACAACTGAAAACTCACACCCCAGAAGTGACTCGAACCCATACTCCCACAACTGGTATGTACAGGGACGCCTTAATCCGCTTGACCATCACGACCGGACATAAGGAAGTGATAGCCGAGGCTATATGAACCACTTCCCCGCCGGCACTCGGATGGTAATCTTGGGCATAGCATTTTATCAAATCACCTCATTCTTTGGGGCACACGTGAGGAACACAAATGCAAACAAGCCTGAATGGTCCCCAGGACTATATACAACTGAAAACTCACACCCCAGAAGTGACTCGAACCCATACTCATACATACAAGCGGATTAAGGCGTCCCTGTACATACCAGTTGTGGGAGTATGGGTTCGAGTCACTTCTGGGGTGTGAGTTTTCAGTTGTATATATATATATATATATATATATATATATATATATATATATATATATATATATATATATATATATATATATATATATATATATATATATATATATATATATATATATATATATATATATATATATATATATATATATATATATATATATATATATATATATATATATATATATATATATATATATATATATATATATATATATATATATATATATATATATATATATATATATATATATATATATATATATATATATATATATATATATATATATATATATATATATATATATATATATATATATATATATATATATATATATATATATATATATATATATATATATATATATATATATATATATATATATATATATATATTATATATATATATATATATATATATATATATATATATATATATATATATATATATATATATATATATATATATATATATATATATATATATATATATATATATATATATATATATATATATATACAAATAAGTGTAATACACTCTATAGTAAATCACTTCTTTTCTTCACCTTAAAAGTACGAAAATGAGTTTTGGAGAACTCCTATTCCAATTAAGCCCTGATGCTAAGAAAATAGTTAGAGGGATAGAAGCCCTAAACCAGAAAATAATAAATACAGAATATGCGGTCATATTCAATGAAACATGTTTGAAAGAAAACCTGCTGCCAGTATATGTCGTCAGCAATATATATATATATATATATATATATATATATATATATATATATATATATATATATATATATATATATATATATATATATATATATATATATATGTATATATATATAAAACACATGAGAGGATGTGCAGAGACTTAATATCTAACATATTCAGAGATTTGAGTAGAGGTATCGAGTGATGTCTGGGGCCAGAGTTGGATATTGTCATAATAGTAGCTTTGTGTTGAGTAATTAGAGGACGTAAATGATTTTGGGAAGTAAAACTCCAAGCATAAATACCATTGTTGAGATAAGCATAGAAGAGGGAGTAATAGAGCATCACCAGGGCAGGGCGAAGTACATAATATCTGATCTTAGAAAGAATGCAAAGAGTTTTTGAAACTTTTTTTGATATATTTAGAATGCGTCCCTGGAAATTCAGCTTGTGGTCAATTGGAACGCAAAGGAATTTGTCATCTACTTGTTACAAATTTGGGTAGTGTTTATCCTGAGATTTATTTGATTTGAGGATTTATTGCCAAACAAAATATAGAAAGTTTTGTCAATGTTGCGGTTGAGTTTGTTGGCAGTTAGCCAAAGATGGACTGTATTTAACTCAGTATTCACTATGATTCATTTAGAGCAAGGGGGTCAGGACTGGAGTAAATGAAGGTTATGTCGTCAGCAAATAGAATTGGTTTGAGATGTTGGGAGGCATTTGGAAGGTCATTAATGTAGATGAGAAAGAGGAGAGGGCCAAGTATACTACCCTGAGAAACACCAATGTTGATGCGTAGGGTGGGAGAAATTGAATTATTCACAGAAACTTACTGGAGCCTCTCTGTAAGGTAAGTTTTAAGGTATTGCAGGGAGTGACCTCTGACTCCATAATAATGTAATTTAAGAAGAAGGTTTTGGTGGTTGACAGTGTCAAAGGCCTTACGCAGGTCCACAAATAACCCAACAGGGAACTCATTTTATCAAGAGCTGAATATATCAAGTTAATCATACTAATAAGTGCTTTGTTAGTGCTCTTTTTGGGTTTGAAGCCATATTGACAGGAGCTAAGTATATTGTGTTTGGCTAGATAAGAGTAAAGCTGCTTGTAGATTAGTTTTTCAAATATTTTTGACAAGTTTGGCAGGATTGGTATAGGCCTGTAGTTGTTAACATCAGTGAGATCACCACATTTGTGGACAGGGGTTACTCTCGCTTTTTTTTTAATATCTGGAAAGGTTTGGAGTTCAAGTGACTTGAAGAGCAATGCAATAGCAGGAACTAAAGATCTGTTTTTTTTATAAATTTAAGTTGGTATCTCCTCAAGGGCACTAGACTTGGTTTTAAGGGAAAGGATTATCTCATTAACATCAGTGCAATTTGCAGGCGTTAGGTACACAGACTGCGGATAGTTACCTGTAAGATAGTCCTGAACATCAGTACTGGAAGATGGAATATCATTTGCAAGGGATGACCCAATGGAAGAGAAGAACCTATTGAACTCAATACCAGTACCATAGGCTGTAAGGTGGCCATCGTTATTGGACAGGAGTATTGGTTTGTTATTAAAAATCTCCTTTGATCCCAATATTTGTGAAATTGTGCTCATTGTTTTCTTAATGTTGTCCTTTGTTTGGGTAAATTTATCTTCCTTGTATTTAATTTTGGCTCTTCTAATTATTTTAAATAGCAATGATGAGTAATTCTTTGAAAATTCTTTGGAGACGATTCCTAGCCTATACTTCTTCTCAAGGTCATGTTTCTCTCCTCTCACCCTGCGCTTCTTCCTTTCTTCTGTTGCTCCCTCGGCTCTCTCCTCCCTTGTCCTCTCCCTCTGGAGGAATCCTTTTTTTGTTTTCTCCTCACATACTGCAGATGGCTCTTCCTTTCCAAAATATCTTCTTTCGTGGTCTCGATAGCAAACACTCTTTATCAGGCGGTCTCTTCATTGTTGTACTAGCCCAACCTGAAAACCTTCTCAATATTTTTTTCAGCCCCTTCCATCCCTAACCCCTTTAGTATTTAGTATTTAGTTTAATTCACTACCCTCTCTATCCTTACTATTCCTTTCTGGCCTATTGAAGCCTTCCTGTTCTTTGACGACCACAGCTACCACTGATCTTTTTCTTTCCAGCAACTGGCTGGTGCACCTTGCTGCTTCCTGTGAGATAGCTACTTGCATGGCTACCTCCCTCACTGTGGCCATTGCTTCTGAGTTCTTTTTTAGTATTTCTGCCAATGTTTCATGTACAGAGACATTCCCTTCCAAGGAACAATTTCCATCTTCCCTTTGGATGATTATCTGATGCTTAGCCTCAGTATCATTCTCTGTGAGGGTTTTATCTCCTCCTTTGCTGACGTCAGCTCGCTTTGTAGGTTGTTTATTTTATTCTTCATTTCATGCATCTCCTTTTCCTCCCAAACTTGGGAGGAAACTTGTGTGTGAGTGTGAGTGATTGTGTGTGTGTGTACTCACCTATTAGTGCTTGCGGGGGTTGAGCTTTGGCTCTATGGTCCCGCCTCTCAACTGTCAATCAACTGGTGTACAGATTCCTGAGCCTACTGGGCTCTATCATATCTACATTTAAAACTGTGTATGGAGTCAGCCTCCACCACATCACTGCCTAGTGCATTCCATCCGTTAACTACTCTGACACTGAAAAAGTTCCTTCTAACATCTCTGTGGCTCATGTGGGTTCTCAGTTTCCACCTGTGTCCCCTTGTTCGCGTCCCACCAGTGTTGAATAGTTTATCCTTGTTTACCCGGTCGATTCCTCTGAGGATTTTGTAGGTTGTGATCATGTCTCCCCTTACTCCTCTGTCTTCAAGTGTCGTAAGGTGCATTTCCCGCAGCCTTTCCTCGTAACTCATACCTCTTAGTTCTGGGACTAGTCTAGTGGCATACCTTTGGACTTTTTTCCAGCTTTGTCTTGTGCTTGATAAGGTACGGGCTCCATGCTGGGGCCGCATACTCCAGGATTAGTCTTACATATGTGATGTACAAGATTCTGAATGATTCCTTACACAGGTTCCTGATCGCTGTTCTGATGTTAGCCAGCCACGTATATGCCGCAGACGTTATTCTTTTTTATGTGGGCTTCAGGAGACAGGTTTAGTGTGATATCAACTCCTAGATCTTTCTCTCTGTTCGTTTCATTAAGTACTTCATCTCCTATTCTGTATCCTGTGTCTGGCCTCCTATTTCCACTGCCTAGTTTCATTACTTTGCATTTACTTGGGTTGAACTTCAACAGCCATTTGTTGGACCATTCACTCAGTCTGTCTAGGTCATCTTGTAGCCTCCTACTATCGTCCTCAGTTTCAATCCTCCTCATAATTATTGCATCATAGGCAAACATTGAGATAAACGGTTCTATACCCTCTGGGAGATCATTTACATATATCAGAAACAGTATAGGTCCAAGGACTGACCCCTGCGGGACTCCACTCGTAACGTCTCGCCAATCTGAGACCTCACCCCTCACACTGACTCGTTGTCTCCTGTTACTTAGGTAATCCTGTATCTAACGGAGTACCTTCCCTTTCACTCCAGCCTGCATCTCCAGCTTTTTCACTAGCCTCTTGTGTGGCACTATATCAAAGGCTTTCTGACAATTCAAAAATATGCAGTCTGCCCACCCTTCTCTTTCTTGCCTTATTTTTGTTGCCTGGTCGTAGAATTCAAGTAACCCTGTGAGGCAGGACCTGCCATCCCTGAATCCATGTGTGTGTGTGTGTGTGTGTGTGTGTGTGTGTGTGTGTGTGTGTGTGTACTCACCTAGTACTCACCTAGTTGTGTTTGCGGGGGTTGAGCTCTGGCTCTTTGGTCCAGCCTCTCAACCGTCAATGAACAGGTGTACAGATTCCTGAGCCTATCGGGCTCTATCATATCTGCACTTGAAACTGTGTATGGAGTCAGCCTCCACCACATCTCTTCCTAATGCATTCCATTTGTCCACCACTCTGACACTAAAAAAGTTCTTTCTAATATCTCTGTGGCTCATTTAGGCACTCAAATTCCACCTGTGTCCCCTTGTACGTGTTCCCCTTGTGTTAAATAGACTGTCTTTATCTACCCTATCAATTCCCTTCAGAATCTTGAATGTGGTGATCATGTCCCCCTTAACTCTTCTGTCTTCCAGCGAAGTGAGGTTTAATTCCCGTAGTCTCTCCTCGTAGCTCATACCTCTCAGCTCGGGTACTAGTCTGGTGGCAAACCTTTGAACCTTTTCCAGTTTAGTCTTATCCTTGACTAGATCTGGACTCCATGCTGGGGCTGCATACTCCAGGATTGGCCTGACATATGTGGTATACAAAGTTCTGAATGATTCTTTACACAAGTTTCTGAATGCCGTTCGTATGTTGGCCAGCTTGGCATATGCCGCTGATGTTATCTGCTTGATATGTGCTGCAGGAGACAGGTCTGGCGTGATATCAACCCCCAAGTCTTTTTCCTTCTCTGACTCCTGAAGAATTTCCTCTCCCAGATGATACCTTGTATCTGGCCTCCTGCTCCCTACACCTATCTTCATTACATTACATTTGGTTGGGTTAAACTCTAACAACCATTTGTTCGACCATTCCTTCAGCTTGTCTAGGTCTTCTTGAAGCCTCGAACAGTCCTCTGTGTGTGTGTATGTGTGTGTGTGTGTGTGTGTGTGTGTGTGTGTGTGTGTGTGTGTGTGTGTGTGTGTGTGTGTGTGTGTGTGTGTGTGTGTGTGTGTTTGTGTGTGTGGGTATTTGCTGTTTGTAGTAAGAACTGATAAGCAAGAACTACTAGCCATACTATTAATAGAAGATTTGAGTGTTAAGAGTATAACACAATACTGGCAGCAGTCACATCAGTGCAGGTCATGTGATATACCCATTGCACGTAAGAAAGTGCTTTGACATGTGGTGAGGCACGCTGAGTCTGCTAGTCTGGCAGAATGCCTGCCTAACTGCCCACCAGCCGTTGCATCTTTTTCTTTATCTCCAATCTTTCTGTCGTTGTATCTCTCTCTCTCTCTCTCTCTCTCTCTCTCTCTCTCTCTCTCTCTCTCTCTCTCTCTCTCTCTCTCTCTCTCTCTCTCTCTCTCTCTCTCTCTCTCTCTCTCTCTCTCTCTCTCTCTCTCCTGTCTGTGTCTCTCCACCTTTTCCCATGTCTGTCTCACTGCCTGTAGGTCTGTCTTGTGTCTCTCTTTTTCTTTTCTGCCTCCTAGTCTGTCTGTCACTCTCTTTGTCTATAACTCTATGCTTTTGTCTCAGAGTAACTCAATATCTCTATCTTTGTTTGTCTCTCCATCTTCTTTTCTTCTGACTCTGTCTCTGTTTTCGACTGCCTCTCTCTAAATATCTCTCTCTCTGTCTGTCTGTTTCTCTCTTAGTCTCTTTCTCCATCTATCTGTCTGTCTCCCTGTCTCTCTATCTCTCACACTGTATGTCTATCGGTCTGTATGTCTCTCTGTCCCAATGTCTCTGTCCCTATATCTCTTATGTCTCTGTCCCTATATCTCTTATGTCTCTGTCCCTATATCTCTTATGTCTCTCTCTCTCTCCTCTCTCTCTCTCTCTCTCTCTCTCTCTCTCTCTCTCTCTCTCTCTCTCTCTCTCTCTCTCTCCCTCCCTCCCTCCCTCTCTCTCTCTCTCTCCCTCCCTCCCTCCCTCCCTCCCTCTCTCTCTCTCTCTCTCTCTCTCTCTCTCTCTCTCTCTCTCTCTCTCTCTCTCTCTCTCTCTCTCTCTCTCTCTCTCTCTCTCTCTCTCTCTCTCTCTCTCTGTCTCTCTCTCTCTCTCTCTCTCTCTCTCTCTCTCCCTCCCTCTCCTCTCTCTCTCTCTCTCTCTCACTCTATCTCACTCCTCTCTTTCACTCTCTCTCATATCAATTTGATAAAGATTATTACATATGTCTCTCTCTCTGCCTCTCTTTTCTCTCTCACTCTATTTTCTGTCACTCTCACTCTCGCTCATTGTTGTTTATGACACTCTCTTTTACTCTCTCATATCGATTCAATAATAATTATTACCCAATTATTGCACAAATTAAGTAATTAACATAACAGTTTGAAACATCTTACCATTAAAAACCATTTTATTAAAACATTCCATCCTCACCCTCATTAAAAGGATTTATTTACTTCTCAAAATCACATATTCAATTACAATACAAATTTAAAGAAAATTGGTTTTAAATTTTGTCTTAAATTTTAAAATGTTTATTGAGATAAGTTCGCTAGGGAACCACAACGTGTTGTGCGACATGGGCGAGGTTTTGAATGAGAGCATATGTGGGCTAGGGGACCATAACATGTTACGTGACATGGGTAAGGTAGTGAATGAGAGAATATTTGGGCATGGGAACCACGTGTTGAGGGGCATGAGTAATGTTGTAAATGAGTTTCATATATGGGTAAGGGAACCCCGTGTTGTGTGTCATGTGTAAGGTGGTAAATAAGAGAATATGTGGGCAAGGAAACCATGTGTTGTGTGACATGTGTAAGGTTGTAAATGAGTTCATATATGGGTAAGGGAACCACGTGTCGTGTGATATGTGTAAGGTTGTAAATAAGAGCAAATGTGGGCAAGGGAACCACGTGTCGTGTGATATGTGTCAGGTTGTAAATGAGAGCATATGTGTAGTTCTTACCTTTATTATCTGTGGCGTTTACATCTACTCCGGCATCAAGAAGGAACTCAACTGTGTCCCTGTGACCACCACGGGCAGCCCAATGGAGGGCTGTTCTGCCTGTGAACAAACATCGTCATTGTTACAATGAATGAGTTATCACAGCTCAATAAGATTTTATAAACAGTTTAAATGAGCTTCTCCCATCCATAACAGCATATTATATTCTAGTTACATATATTTATCATAAATATTTAGTATTCAAATATATTAAAATTGTACTTCTCACTAATTTTGAGAGCAGAGCTGGAGGATGTTGCCAATGTTAGGCAAATACAATTACCAATTAAGCTGCTTTGCACACCATCAGGTTGGTATCATTTATTGCATTACCGAAAGTAACAGTAATGATTGTGTCAGGTTGAAAATATATTCAATAATGATATCCGTATCCGCCCATATCTGACCTTAGTTGACAATTGTAGTTGAAAAAGATGTTTAATTTGCCTATCAACCACAATGGTAACAATGATTTGCATCTCAATAGTTGGTATCTAGTCTTGTTACCTTGAGAGTACCACTACAGATAAACAATGTGACAATTAGCTATTCCTGCGCTATACATGATATTAACTGATCATATATGCATGAGGTAAAGGTTTGGTGTTTTCCTTTAAACCTATCAACAGTGATTGCATAAAATATCAAAGGAATGATATCACAGAGGGGTGTTTGATCAAGTCTCCCTCTTCGTCTCTGTCTCCCTTTCTGTCTTTTGGCACTGTCTCTATCTTTGCCTATGTGTTTGTCTCTGTCTCCCTCTCTGTCTCTATTGTGGGGATTTACTTGTGGGAAAGATTTGTTTTAATTTTATTTAAATTAAATTAATTATAGATTCTGTTTAACTATTAAATTAAGTTAATTTAATATTTATTTCATTAAAAAGCAGTGGGATGAAATTTAAATTCCACCCAAATAGATCCACACAAACTTGCAGTGTTTCAATTGTTTGTTTTGTTACGTAGAATTAACAGACCCATCACATTATCTGCACATAAGCTAATGAGAGTTTGAAGCAAGTAAATTATATAGTTGCTATGCTACTCCCCTTCCCAGGCAACGAAAAGATACTTGATCCAGAAACCTAGATGGTCGGCCAATTGTACGCCCTACTCGTGTAGTATAACCCACGAAGTTTACTTCCTCCTGTTCACAGATATAACTTTACTACGGTTGAGGGGTAGGAGGTCGCTCTTGATAGTCCGTTGTTGTAGGGTCCGGTGGTGGTGCTGCTGGTAACTGCGGTCGAAAAGTGCACGACGTCGTTGGCGAATGTGCCTCTTGAGGATTATGTGTAGCAACATTATAATGTGCTGGTTTTAGGCGACCGATGGAAGTGTTTTCCTATTTGCCTCAGCGTTCGAAGGTGAAGAACTTCGGTGTTATAATACATAATAATAACAATAATAAATTACTTACAAGAAGGTACAATGTGAGATTACATATTATAGGTGTTTTTACATTCTTGCTAAGCCATTAACACATAGTGTTTCCGGAACGTTCGGAAAGTGTGCAAGAAACCACCATTTTAAATGGTTCCTTGTAAAGTGACTATAGAGGGCGGCGGACAGCATCGATTCTTACATTAAAGCCTCCAGCTGTGTGGAGATCATGGGGCACATATGTAACACGAGTTGTTGGTTGGCGTGGTTTTGATGGCCGAATGCATGTCATGGCCGCTCATAATTTCTCGACAAAAGTGGGGTTCGAGGTGTTACAAGTGGCGTCGGGGTTAAGACTTCACTCAGAAGCCATTGGCTGGACCCCGTATACAAAATCTGCTGCTAAGAATCTACTGCCCTTCTTTGTTATCGAATGGATGCCAAGCAGGACTAAGAAAAGTTTGTCGAGTCAATCGTCAGGGCATGCTTGAACTCTTAGGGTGCCTTTAGTTGTTTATGAAAGCGTATAAAAACGCTTTCATAAACAACTAATAGATAAAAAGATATTGAAGATAAAAGTATCCCCTTGCCAGTGATAACGGTCCAAAGATGTCTATATGCATCACCTCGAAACGGTCAGAAGGTAACGGGAACTGTTGAAGAGGGCTCTCTGTGTGACGATGTGTTTTTGCCCGCTGGCACTGGAGACATGAGAGATTCCATCAACAACAAAGGCATTGATTCCTGGCCATGCAACCCACTCAGTTAGTAGTTTCTGGAAAGCATGTACCCCTGTGTGTGCTTGGGAGTGAAATGCTGAGAAAATTTTTCAGCGAAACGGGGCAGGAAAATAAGGCCTAAGAGTTTCCGTCCAGGAGGTGTCCCAGGCTAAAATACCGCCAACTTCCATGGGGAATATCGATGAACTGGAGAGCTGAACTCGCCTAGTTGTGCTTGCGGGGGGTTGAGATCTGGCTCTTTGGTCCCGCCTCTCAACTGTCAATCAACCAGTGCAGAGATTCCTGAGCCTATTGGGTTCTATCAAATCTACATTTGAAACTGTGTATGGAGTCTGCCTCCACCACATCACTACTTAATGCATTCCATTTGTTAACTACTCTGACACTGAAAAAAATCTTTCTAATGTCTCTGTGGCTTGTCTGGGTACTAAGTTTCCTCTTGTGAACCTTGTTCGTGTTCCACCAATACTAAAGAGTTGTTATTTTTGTAATAACCCTGAATCTTGCTTTGAATGAATCTTTCCTACCCTCTTTCTTCATCACTCAATACCCCAGCTTAACACTGTTACAGTCCAGTATGACCCCTCACTGGACTGCCACGAATATAAGCTGAATATTAAATGAGGGGGACACAACAAGAATAGCGGTTATTAATTTATAACTAATAATTAAAATCATTAAAACACTGCCACCACCTTCCCAATCAACCATACCTGAGTGCGTCTATCACCAATCCCACAGGAAGGCAAGGAATCAGTAATCATGGAACTCCCGGGTAATAGGAACTTCAGTAATAAATTTTGGGAATTAGTTTGTTTAATTTACTTTACTTATTTAAATCCAAGGGCAACTTTAATATCTATTAAATGGAGAACATGGGGGGTTTCCAAATCACACATAAAAATGACAAAGTAGAAAAATATATCAAAGGGGAATTAAGAGAATACCACTAGACAGGTTATACAATTTATTTTATGAATCATGTAAATTAAAACAATTTGAACATACACCCTATTCTATTTCCCTAGAGGTACAATGGGTATCTACTGAGGACATGAAATCAAGTGTACAATACCTTAAAACTGCATTGTCGATGGCTGCCCTCAGCCCCTTGGATACAGGCCTGAGTTCCTATTCCCAACACACTCCCAAGACACACTATCGAAATTTTGTTTTACCAGCTTACCGGTGGAAAGGATTGCTCCTCCCACCATCTAATACTGCCTCAGGGTTCCACCCCTTATTTTGGCAATGGCCAACCATTTAACACTAGGCCTGAGGTCTGGCTCTCTAGGGCCAATAAGGACTTGGCACTTATCTTCCTCCAATCACCTTCCATGCTCTGCCGTGGAAGGATTCATGAAATTCTTGAAGATTGAGTCAGCTCTCTCCAGCTATTCGAAGGGAACAAGGTGCTTCTATAGTGGACCACCGGAGCCTAGTGCACCTCCGAGCAATGTTTACCAAACTGATAAATTATGTTCAAGCCTTTCTCCTCCAAGATATAGAGTAGGGACATTTGACTCGCCTGGTATGGTGAAGGAACCGGTGAGAGGGGAAGAGAGGGAATTGAGAGTTGGATGGAGAGGGAAATCTGAGTGGGGAAGCAAAGGTACCACGAGGGCCAGCTAGCCAGACCACCCTCAGGTCAACCTCTTGGCCCTTGACAAATGGCCGAAGGGGGGGGGGTGAAGAGGGGGAGACGAGTGACGGGCAAGGGGAGGGGAAAAAAGGGGAGAAAGGGAGAAGGAAGGAGGGGAGAGGGGAGAAACCATGATCTGAGCACCAGATCATTACAACTCCCCCTCCTCGGAAATTAAGAAATTTGTGTGTAAAAAAATTTAAAGAACATTTTTCTTATCTGGAAATCCGGCCCTACCATAACCATTAACTCCAAACACAACATTTTTAACCCAACCATATTTTAACCCAATGCCTCAAAAACACAAGAAATTATCGAATCCTAACTAATTATATACAATCCTTCAACAACAATAATGGCACCCCCAAAAGGTGTGCCCCAGCATGTATGCATACCTATCACCATAACAATAATAATAATACCTAAAACATAAGGACAGAGGACGTCCCCATAATCCTGGCTGTCCAACTTGGATGCAGCCACATAAAATCGAAACATTAAAACAATATCATTAAAAAAAAATCAACGAAAAAATCTAATAGAGAACACTACCCTGCAGGGTCCTCGTGTTCCACTCCACACCTGTGGCGACTGTCCACCACAGCGTATCCAGATCCTTAAAATCCTAAGAAAATACACAGAAATATATTTATTAAAAAAAAAGTCAATGTCCACAGACATGTCTCTTAACTAACAACAATACACTGGATATGAGTTTCTCAAACTCTTAATATCTCAGAGTTCATACCAAAGTCCACAACAACAGCGGGTGAACACATTTTTCAGACTGTGTACCTCACCCTTATTGTACAGTAAACCACATAAAATTAAAAAAAAAATGTATATATAACTATCAGTATCTAGGATGTATAGTGTGACGATAATCTCCTTCAAGAGATTGAGCCTGCTCTTCCCTCCATAAGTACGTCTTCACAATTATATAAAAAGACTATGGAAGAAATGTCCAACAACGACAACAACACCAGCAAGGCTTGCCAGGGTGAGCAAAACGTATGCAGCAGCCACCTGTTCGAACTCCAACCACCAAACTACCCGTTGATCGCTACGGCTCCGCTGATTGGTCGCCGGTCTGGCTGCACCTGCACTCGCCCCCCAATACTACCTGATGTCTGGGGTCGCCCCAACATCAGTCCTCAGAATGTTCAGTGCTTTCGTGGCCATCACACCTCACAGCTAGACTCTAGCGTGTACTGAGAGAGGTGGTGGCTTTAAGCCAATATTCCAGCACCTCCCACTTAACTTTTGTTGCACTTCTTGTTATTTTGCCTTAACGTAACTTTTCATTGTGTCATTTAATTATTCTTATTATTTTGATTGATTGATTTTATTATAAGAATTTGTTTGTGCATTATTTTCTTGTTTTGATTTATTTAACGTAATTAAAATTTCATTGTTAAAGTTTACTTGTGTTTTGTGTGTCTTCTCCTTACCTTACCACAGACGAAGTTCCAGTTTTTCTATTTTTTTTTAATAACTATGTGACGAGGCCATACCCCTAGCCTTAAACAGCCGAACACCAACGCGTTACCGTCACAAGTTATATGGGGGCCTGTCCTAGGAGCTTCACTCAGGTACTGGTGCCAAGTGGTAATTTATGGTAAGCGTATTTAACTTTGTTAACGTAGCTTTACTATTTTTCATTCAATTTCATTTTTTATAAGGTGCGGTGTATTGTGCATTACGAGAGTAACATATAGTGAAGGTGAGACAACTCTGGATTACGTGGTGACTGTAGGCCGCAGTCATACTCTTAATTGGTCATCTCTCCCTCCTTGTTATTACTCGTATTTACCATCTATGTCCCTTGAATATTTCTCATTCTGACAGATCATCATATTGGTACCCTGGTACTGTGGTCTGCCCCGGGTCAAGAGTACCCAATCTTCTGCAATCTGACTGTAGGAGGACAAAGAGGGCCATAGTTCCTCTAGCTCGAACTTTAGTTGCTGAATTGGGACCTCAGCAGCAGTTCTCGTCACCAGTTGACACCTCGCACCCCTACACGTCAGTCAGAGATGATGATACATACAACGGTAGGGAATTAGCTTATTTTTTCAGAGCACAAAAGTTCGCTAATTCTGTAAGTATCATATTAAATTCAGTGGGAAAAACTTGCTTTATGTCCTATAGAGACTTGGCAAGGTATGCCTACATCCTTGGACTACCAATTTTACTTTTGAAGCATTTAACTGTTTCATTTGTTTTCGAAACTTTGTTTCATTTGTTAGTAGGATTTTCTTGCCCTTATTCTCTTACATGAGTACCGGGTACAAGATTTCCTGCGCCCTTGATTTAATTTAATCATTTAATATCTTTCACTTAACGTTAATTGTTAAAGATCACATAGGATAGGTATCAGTTGCCACGTTGTCCTGTTTCTGACATTTCATTATTGAACATTCGTGTACCTTTATTTGCTAATTTCACCATGTTTCGTCTCCAAACTTTCCGTGCAAATCCAGCAGGTGAAATAGGGACTTTAAGTCGTGCCAAGAGGACTGAACTACAAACTCTTGCACATGAGTATCAACTAGAAGTTCCCTACCAAGCCAACAAAAATGACCTACACAACCTGTTGCTGGATTACTATTTAGAGCAAGGTAAGATAGACTCTGAAACTCATGAAACTTACTATATTGCAGATAAAACTGATTTGGCAACGCTAAAACTCAAACTAGAGCTGGCCAAGATTGAACGTGAGCAGCAAAGGGAAGCCCGTGAGCAGCAAAGGGAAGCCCGCGAACAGCAAAGGGAAGCAGCTGCCATACGAAGGGAAGAACAAGAACATGAGGCTGCCTTAAGAAGGGAAGAAATCGCCCTCAAGGAACGTGAGTTTGCAATGCTCCGTGAGCGGGAAAGAGTACAGCTTGAAACCAAACAACGCGAGTTGGAGATTCAACGCGAACATGACAAGCAACAAGCGACTCTGGCTCTTGAGTGTCGTCAACGGGAATACACGTTGGAAACTTCACACCTCGCTCAACGCCAGCAAGCTACTGCCAATCTTCCCGTCAGTTTTAATATATCACATGCAAGTAAGTTAATGCCATCCTTTGTAGAAGCAGAAGTTGATGTGTTTTTCACCACCTTTGAAACCCTTGCTAATCAACTCAGTTGGCCTGTCGATCAATGGGCCACACTTCTCAGAGTCCATCTTACAGGTAGAGCTGCAGTCACACTCAGTACTTTGGCGTCTGAGAATGACTACTACACTCTGAAACAAGCAGTGTTGGACGCCTACCTCCTCTCTACTGAAAGTTATAGAAGGAAATTCCGTGACCACCTGAAGGCAAGTACCACTACCTTCCTCGAGTTTGCTAACACGAAACAGAGGTATTTCATGAAATGGCTGGAAGCAGCACATGTCTCTACTTTTACAGAACTCGTCAACCTGATGCTTGTTGAAGAATTCTTGAGACGTGTGCCGCCTCCTGTCCGCCTCTACTTAGCAGATAAAGAAGAAACCGACTACCTGAAGTGTGCTAAGTCGGCTGACACTTACAGCCTCATCCACCGGCTGACACCTGAACCATCCTCCAGTAAGAAGTCGTGGTACAGTTACGAGAAGGTGAGCCCCGATCAAGCTGGTTCACAACTGTACTGCAAGTATTGTAGACTCTATGGACATACCATAGACAAGTGTGGTAAGTCTCAATACAAGGGAACCACTGACCAACAACGACCCAAACCAACTCCTCCTAAGTCCGGTAAGCCTGTGATGAATGTTGGTGTTGATGTTAATGATCTTTCTCTTTTCAGTAACCACCTGTATACTGGAACTGTCTCTGCCAACGGTTCAAATCCGGAGGGACGTTTCAAATTGAAGATCTTGAGGGACACAGCGGCTCTACAATCGATCATCTTAAAGTCGGCTGTGCCCAACATAGTCTACACCGGGGAAACAGTCTTCATCACTGACCTCACTGCTACCACTCCATACCCTCTCGCCAGAGTCCACCTGGATTGTCCCTACGTGAACGGGGAAGTCCAAGTCGCCGTCAGGGAAAAGCCTTTTCCCATGCCTGGAGTGCAACTTCTCCTAGGCAACGACTTGGCAGAAGACCTGCAACCGACCAACCTGATCGTCATGAACAAACCCCAGGTGTGTAACTCTGTGCCAATAAATCCTATTCTTGAGTATGTTCCAGCAGAGGTTCAAGAGAGTGATGAAGTTTCTCCTCCGGTTCTCGTGACCACCCGTGCACAAGCCGCACGTCCACAGCCAGCTGACTCTACTGCTACCGCTGTCCCTCAAGACCCTCAGAAACTACCCCCGCATCTGACCAAGTTGGAGTTCCGTAAGTTGCAGAGGGAAGATCTTACTTTAACACCATTGTTTTTCCAGGCTGAGACTCAACCCGACAGTATTCCTGGGTTCTTCCTAGAGAACGACTTGCTCTACCGCCGATATAGACCCAGTAAACTGAAGGAGGAGGACGATTGGGCCAACATCGAACAACTTGTGATTCCCACCAGCCTGCGGCCCACTATTCTACACCTGGCCCACGGAGCATTCTCCCACTACGGCTTCAACAAGACTTACCATGGGATTCGCCAAGACTACTACTGGCCAGGTATGGTAAATAACGTCAAACAGTACGTAAAACAGTGTCATACATGTCAGATGGCAGGCAAACCGAACGTCTCCATTCCCAGAGCACCACTGATTCCCATACAGGTGCCTGCGGAACCTTTCCACAGACTCATAATAGACTGTGTTGGTCCTTTACCTCGGACCAGTTCAGGTAACGCCTACATCCTAACCATCCTGTGTCCTACCACCAGATTTCCCATAGCAGTTCCAATGAAGAACATCACGGCTGCTACGGTTATCAAACATCTATTGAAGATCTTCACTCAATACGGATTTCCCAGGGAGATTCAAAGTGACTGTGGCACCAACTTCACCAGTGATCTCTTCAAAAGGACACTGGAGGAGTTCAACATCAAACAGGTATTGTCCAGCCCCTATCATCCTGCTTCACAGGGTTCTCTTGAACGTAGTCATCAGACCATCAAAGCACTCTTGAAAAAGTTTTGTAGTGAAACCTCAAAGGATTGGGATAAGCAGATTGACCTAATAATGTGTATTTTCAGAAGTCTCCCCAATGAGTCCCTAGGAGTATCTCCTTATGAGATGCTCTACGGCCGTAAGTGCCGTACTCCCCTTAAGGCTTTCAAAGACTCTCTCAGAGATGCCACCTTCAGTGAGCATCAGAATGTGCCCCAGTTTCTTCAAAACCTTCAACACATTCTAGAGAGAGTCCACCGCTTTGCCCATGATAATCTATTGAAAGCCCAGGTGAGAATGAAGACTCATTACGACCAGACCAGCAAAGTAAGAAAATTCAAGCCGGGAGACTTCGTCCTTGCTTATTTCCCTATCCCAGGTTCACCTTTACAAAACAGATTTTCAGGACCCTACTGCGTCAAAGAGTGCAGGAATAATAATAATTATGTGATAGAGACTCCAGATAGGCGGCGGAAGACCCAACTGTGCCACGTCAACCTCCTGAAGCAATATAATGGTACTCCTCCCACTGTCTTGACTAACTATTCCACATTCACAGAACCCTACATCCACAGTGAGACCTTCCCAGCTTCTTCTCCCGAAAGCACTGACAAGGAGTCGGCGCTTTCTAATTCCAAAATCCTTAATGATCTTCCCAAATGCTTTCAGGATAATACTCGTGCTCCTATGCCCTCTTCTAATTCCACTCTCACCTCGTCAGATAAGCCCTACATCCTCCATGTCGACGCCAATGGTACCGACGATGGTGGTGTCGTGATGCAGCAACGAGGCGAGAAGAATACACCTGTCAGCGACTACTGCTACAAGGAACGACGGAACAATTGGCAAGGAGCTACTCTTCCTCATCCTGAAGCTTCAGCACTTCACTCCACACCTGAAAAGTGCTCGGTCCACCATCAATACGGACCACACCACCCTACACCTCCTGCAGCACGCCCACTTCTCATCTCAACGTCTTCTACTATGGGCTTGCTAACTGCAGAAATTCAACCTGGAGACACGCTATACCAAGAGTCTGACAACATCTTAGCCCATGATCTCTCCAGAGTTTATGAAGTAGAAGCAACTCCATCTAATACTCCACCACATAACGACGTACTTCTTCCAGAACCGCAGGCTTCGGGGGAGAGTTGTGACGATAATCTCCTTCAAGAGATTGAGCCTGCTCTTCCCTCCATAAGTACGTCTTCACAATTATATAAAAAGACTATGGAAGAAATGTCCAACAACGACAACAACACCAGCAAGGCTTGCCAGGGTGAGCAAAACGTATGCAGCAGCCACCTGTTCGAACTCCAACCACCAAACTACCCGTTGATCGCTACGGCTCCGCTGATTGGTCGCCGGTCTGGCTGCACCTGCACTCGCCCCCCAATACTACCTGATGTCTGGGGTCGCCCCAACATCAGTCCTCAGAATGTTCAGTGCTTTCGTGGCCATCACACCTCACAGCTAGACTCTAGCGTGTACTGAGAGAGGTGGTGGCTTTAAGCCAATATTCCAGCACCTCCCACTTAACTTTTGTTGCACTTCTTGTTATTTTGCCTTAACGTAACTTTTCATTGTGTCATTTAATTATTCTTATTATTTTGATTGATTGATTTTATTATAAGAATTTGTTTGTGCATTATTTTCTTGTTTTGATTTATTTAACGTAATTAAAATTTCATTGTTAAAGTTTACTTGTGTTTTGTGTGTCTTCTCCTTACCTTACCACAGACGAAGTTCCAGTTTTTCTATTTTTTTTTAATAACTATGTGACGAGGCCATACCCCTAGCCTTAAACAGCCGAACACCAACGCGTTACCGTCACAAGTTATATGGGGGCCTGTCCTAGGAGCTTCACTCAGGTACTGGTGCCAAGTGGTAATTTATGGTAAGCGTATTTAACTTTGTTAACGTAGCTTTACTATTTTTCATTCAATTTCATTTTTTATAAGGTGCGGTGTATTGTGCATTACGAGAGTAACATATAGTGAAGGTGAGACAACTCTGGATTACGTGGTGACTGTAGGCCGCAGTCATACTCTTAATTGGTCATCTCTCCCTCCTTGTTATTACTCGTATTTACCATCTATGTCCCTTGAATATTTCTCATTCTGACAGATCATCATATTGGTACCCTGGTACTGTGGTCTGCCCCGGGTCAAGAGTACCCAATCTTCTGCAATCTGACTGTAGGAGGACAAAGAGGGCCATAGTTCCTCTAGCTCGAACTTTAGTTGCTGAATTGGGACCTCAGCAGCAGTTCTCGTCACCAGTTGACACCTCGCACCCCTACACGTCAGTCAGAGATGATGATACATACAACGGTAGGGAATTAGCTTATTTTTTCAGAGCACAAAAGTTCGCTAATTCTGTAAGTATCATATTAAATTCAGTGGGAAAAACTTGCTTTATGTCCTATAGAGACTTGGCAAGGTATGCCTACATCCTTGGACTACCAATTTTACTTTTGAAGCATTTAACTGTTTCATTTGTTTTCGAAACTTTGTTTCATTTGTTAGTAGGATTTTCTTGCCCTTATTCTCTTACATGAGTACCGGGTACAAGATTTCCTGCGCCCTTGATTTAATTTAATCATTTAATATCTTTCACTTAACGTTAATTGTTAAAGATCACATAGGATAGGTATCAGTTGCCACGTTGTCCTGTTTCTGACATTTCATTATTGAACATTCGTGTACCTTTATTTGCTAATTTCACCATGTTTCGTCTCCAAACTTTCCGTGCAAATCCAGCAGGTGAAATAGGGACTTTAAGTCGTGCCAAGAGGACTGAACTACAAACTCTTGCACATGAGTATCAACTAGAAGTTCCCTACCAAGCCAACAAAAATGACCTACACAACCTGTTGCTGGATTACTATTTAGAGCAAGGTAAGATAGACTCTGAAACTCATGAAACTTACTATATTGCAGATAAAACTGATTTGGCAACGCTAAAACTCAAACTAGAGCTGGCCAAGATTGAACGTGAGCAGCAAAGGGAAGCCCGTGAGCAGCAAAGGGAAGCCCGCGAACAGCAAAGGGAAGCAGCTGCCATACGAAGGGAAGAACAAGAACATGAGGCTGCCTTAAGAAGGGAAGAAATCGCCCTCAAGGAACGTGAGTTTGCAATGCTCCGTGAGCGGGAAAGAGTACAGCTTGAAACCAAACAACGCGAGTTGGAGATTCAACGCGAACATGACAAGCAACAAGCGACTCTGGCTCTTGAGTGTCGTCAACGGGAATACACGTTGGAAACTTCACACCTCGCTCAACGCCAGCAAGCTACTGCCAATCTTCCCGTCAGTTTTAATATATCACATGCAAGTAAGTTAATGCCATCCTTTGTAGAAGCAGAAGTTGATGTGTTTTTCACCACCTTTGAAACCCTTGCTAATCAACTCAGTTGGCCTGTCGATCAATGGGCCACACTTCTCAGAGTCCATCTTACAGGTAGAGCTGCAGTCACACTCAGTACTTTGGCGTCTGAGAATGACTACTACACTCTGAAACAAGCAGTGTTGGACGCCTACCTCCTCTCTACTGAAAGTTATAGAAGGAAATTCCGTGACCACCTGAAGGCAAGTACCACTACCTTCCTCGAGTTTGCTAACACGAAACAGAGGTATTTCATGAAATGGCTGGAAGCAGCACATGTCTCTACTTTTACAGAACTCGTCAACCTGATGCTTGTTGAAGAATTCTTGAGACGTGTGCCGCCTCCTGTCCGCCTCTACTTAGCAGATAAAGAAGAAACCGACTACCTGAAGTGTGCTAAGTCGGCTGACACTTACAGCCTCATCCACCGGCTGACACCTGAACCATCCTCCAGTAAGAAGTCGTGGTACAGTTACGAGAAGGTGAGCCCCGATCAAGCTGGTTCACAACTGTACTGCAAGTATTGTAGACTCTATGGACATACCATAGACAAGTGTGGTAAGTCTCAATACAAGGGAACCACTGACCAACAACGACCCAAACCAACTCCTCCTAAGTCCGGTAAGCCTGTGATGAATGTTGGTGTTGATGTTAATGATCTTTCTCTTTTCAGTAACCACCTGTATACTGGAACTGTCTCTGCCAACGGTTCAAATCCGGAGGGACGTTTCAAATTGAAGATCTTGAGGGACACAGCGGCTCTACAATCGATCATCTTAAAGTCGGCTGTGCCCAACATAGTCTACACCGGGGAAACAGTCTTCATCACTGACCTCACTGCTACCACTCCATACCCTCTCGCCAGAGTCCACCTGGATTGTCCCTACGTGAACGGGGAAGTCCAAGTCGCCGTCAGGGAAAAGCCTTTTCCCATGCCTGGAGTGCAACTTCTCCTAGGCAACGACTTGGCAGAAGACCTGCAACCGACCAACCTGATCGTCATGAACAAACCCCAGGTGTGTAACTCTGTGCCAATAAATCCTATTCTTGAGTATGTTCCAGCAGAGGTTCAAGAGAGTGATGAAGTTTCTCCTCCGGTTCTCGTGACCACCCGTGCACAAGCCGCACGTCCACAGCCAGCTGACTCTACTGCTACCGCTGTCCCTCAAGACCCTCAGAAACTACCCCCGCATCTGACCAAGTTGGAGTTCCGTAAGTTGCAGAGGGAAGATCTTACTTTAACACCATTGTTTTTCCAGGCTGAGACTCAACCCGACAGTATTCCTGGGTTCTTCCTAGAGAACGACTTGCTCTACCGCCGATATAGACCCAGTAAACTGAAGGAGGAGGACGATTGGGCCAACATCGAACAACTTGTGATTCCCACCAGCCTGCGGCCCACTATTCTACACCTGGCCCACGGAGCATTCTCCCACTACGGCTTCAACAAGACTTACCATGGGATTCGCCAAGACTACTACTGGCCAGGTATGGTAAATAACGTCAAACAGTACGTAAAACAGTGTCATACATGTCAGATGGCAGGCAAACCGAACGTCTCCATTCCCAGAGCACCACTGATTCCCATACAGGTGCCTGCGGAACCTTTCCACAGACTCATAATAGACTGTGTTGGTCCTTTACCTCGGACCAGTTCAGGTAACGCCTACATCCTAACCATCCTGTGTCCTACCACCAGATTTCCCATAGCAGTTCCAATGAAGAACATCACGGCTGCTACGGTTATCAAACATCTATTGAAGATCTTCACTCAATACGGATTTCCCAGGGAGATTCAAAGTGACTGTGGCACCAACTTCACCAGTGATCTCTTCAAAAGGACACTGGAGGAGTTCAACATCAAACAGGTATTGTCCAGCCCCTATCATCCTGCTTCACAGGGTTCTCTTGAACGTAGTCATCAGACCATCAAAGCACTCTTGAAAAAGTTTTGTAGTGAAACCTCAAAGGATTGGGATAAGCAGATTGACCTAATAATGTGTATTTTCAGAAGTCTCCCCAATGAGTCCCTAGGAGTATCTCCTTATGAGATGCTCTACGGCCGTAAGTGCCGTACTCCCCTTAAGGCTTTCAAAGACTCTCTCAGAGATGCCACCTTCAGTGAGCATCAGAATGTGCCCCAGTTTCTTCAAAACCTTCAACACATTCTAGAGAGAGTCCACCGCTTTGCCCATGATAATCTATTGAAAGCCCAGGTGAGAATGAAGACTCATTACGACCAGACCAGCAAAGTAAGAAAATTCAAGCCGGGAGACTTCGTCCTTGCTTATTTCCCTATCCCAGGTTCACCTTTACAAAACAGATTTTCAGGACCCTACTGCGTCAAAGAGTGCAGGAATAATAATAATTATGTGATAGAGACTCCAGATAGGCGGCGGAAGACCCAACTGTGCCACGTCAACCTCCTGAAGCAATATAATGGTACTCCTCCCACTGTCTTGACTAACTATTCCACATTCACAGAACCCTACATCCACAGTGAGACCTTCCCAGCTTCTTCTCCCGAAAGCACTGACAAGGAGTCGGCGCTTTCTAATTCCAAAATCCTTAATGATCTTCCCAAATGCTTTCAGGATAATACTCGTGCTCCTATGCCCTCTTCTAATTCCACTCTCACCTCGTCAGATAAGCCCTACATCCTCCATGTCGACGCCAATGGTACCGACGATGGTGGTGTCGTGATGCAGCAACGAGGCGAGAAGAATACACCTGTCAGCGACTACTGCTACAAGGAACGACGGAACAATTGGCAAGGAGCTACTCTTCCTCATCCTGAAGCTTCAGCACTTCACTCCACACCTGAAAAGTGCTCGGTCCACCATCAATACGGACCACACCACCCTACACCTCCTGCAGCACGCCCACTTCTCATCTCAACGTCTTCTACTATGGGCTTGCTAACTGCAGAAATTCAACCTGGAGACACGCTATACCAAGAGTCTGACAACATCTTAGCCCATGATCTCTCCAGAGTTTATGAAGTAGAAGCAACTCCATCTAATACTCCACCACATAACGACGTACTTCTTCCAGAACCGCAGGCTTCGGGGGAGAGTTGTGACGATAATCTCCTTCAAGAGATTGAGCCTGCTCTTCCCTCCATAAGTACGTCTTCACAATTATATAAAAAGACTATGGAAGAAATGTCCAACAACGACAACAACACCAGCAAGGCTTGCCAGGGTGAGCAAAACGTATGCAGCAGCCACCTGTTCGAACTCCAACCACCAAACTACCCGTTGATCGCTACGGCTCCGCTGATTGGTCGCCGGTCTGGCTGCACCTGCACTCGCCCCCCAATACTACCTGATGTCTGGGGTCGCCCCAACATCAGTCCTCAGAATGTTCAGTGCTTTCGTGGCCATCACACCTCACAGCTAGACTCTAGCGTGTACTGAGAGAGGTGGTGGCTTTAAGCCAATATTCCAGCACCTCCCACTTAACTTTTGTTGCACTTCTTGTTATTTTGCCTTAACGTAACTTTTCATTGTGTCATTTAATTATTCTTATTATTTTGATTGATTGATTTTATTATAAGAATTTGTTTGTGCATTATTTTCTTGTTTTGATTTATTTAACGTAATTAAAATTTCATTGTTAAAGTTTACTTGTTTTGTGTGTCTTCTCCTTACCTTACCACAGACGAAGTTCCAGTTTTTCTATTTTTTTTTAATAACTATGTGACGAGGCCATACCCCTAGCCTTAAACAGCCGAACACCAACGCGTTACCGTCACAATAGAAATTTAGATAAAGTTCCCCACTGATCAACGTTTTTAGAGACTACTAGATGGTTCTCAAACCAGGTCACTCGTACAACTTATCTAGGGACAAGGTAATTTTCTAGTAACAATGTTCTAGATGTTCACTTTCTAGATTTATTTCTCTATTTCACTAGTTCTAGTTTTCAACATTTAATACTGTTCCAGAGAACTTTCCGAAAGTGTATAGGTGCTTTACTATCAGATTGAAAATTAAAAGTTGAACTAATTGTTCACCGTTAACACCGTTTACTAAATTAATATCATTTATTTTTATAAGAAACTTTTCTATAAAGAAGTTCTATAGTTCTTTCCTGGTGACATTTCGTTGCTGTAGATTCCGGCGACTACCTCATGTTGGTTGAAGATCCTGGTCGTCTGGAAGTTCCATTTCCGGCCTCGGCCAACTACGGACAGTACAGGGGGTCTCGTACTACCCGCACCTGACTTGAGTGACAGCTGACAGCTGGTGGCCGTCAGCTCAGGTGGACCCCGCTAACAGGAACCCGGGTTCATCTCTTCTTATCGCTCCCAAACAGTCATGATGGATTGTTGTTAACCATGGCTGCCACAGTAGAGCACAGCTTCGACGTGTCACAATGTCTCGCGTTGGTAGTGAGGTTCGAGTGGCGTTGAAGAGAATGGCATGGTGACAGGACAGGTGGGCCCTGCCTCAGATCCTGGGCGACATCACCTACCGGCGTTTACTTTATATCCCGGTACAACTGGGCCGGTACACCTTCCGTGCAGCTGAGCTTGGGCCGAGGTACAGGGTTGTACCTCATCTGGCGATTCAGCAGCACTCTGTAGGGGTAGTGCTGTTCGTACCAGAGACCACCGCGTTGCATCTTGGTTTCCACAGACGACGCAACCACAGGTTTTGAGAGAGCTGACAAGTTGTTGCAATTAGCGTTCTTCGTAGACCACTCGTCTTCCACTTCCGGTTTTCCCGCAGTCTTGACTACGCGGCTGGTGGGCTTGGTTGGTGACCTTGAGACAGCTAGCCCACGGTTGTAATGGTGACTGGACTCTGCTCCGTGAAGACAGCATGGCTGGACTGGGACAACCTCGTTAGTGATGTGAGGTGTCGGCCGGGTGACTGTACACCAGTCACCCCTTCCGGATAACCAAATGACGAGTTACCGGGCACAAGGGGGTGGACTTTATGTAACGTGCCTCAGAGCCCGATCTTATCAGCCAGGTGGGTCATCCCCAGACCTGCTGATCTCGATCTTTGGTTCACGTGTGACTGGGAGGCTGGAACTGGTGTACCATCCGACCTGAGAAAGACAGGCAACATCAAATGGCGGAAGCATGGATATTACTCTACAGGAAGTTGGAAACCCCAGAGTAAGGCAAGTATGCTACCTGAGTCATGCACATTAGTAAATACACACCAGTGCCTCTACAGGATAATTATTATGAAGTTACTAAACCTGACTAGGGGAGATCATTAACAATTACTGTACAGCTCACGACCTTGTTACCATGGGGTGACAAGATTGAACTTGACTACTGATGAGATCTGACAAAAGGTCATCTTCATCATCTGACCCAGCACCTGGATCATTAGACAGGTCAGGAATTAGACTTGTTGAAGGCAGCTCTAGTTCCTCCCTCGCGTGTTAAGGTTTTAATTTATTAATGTGAATCATTCTCTCAACTTGGTCTTCAAAAATGCCTTTAATAACAAAATTAACCGGACCTTTTCTTTCAATTACTCGACAAGGGCCCCGCCATCTAGGTGCAAGTTTCCTACTCTGATTGGCCGGAGCCGCCTCATTAACTCTCAACACAAGACTCCCGACTTTCAACTCAAGAAGTCGTACCATTTTGTCATAATGGTGAGCATAGCGGTCTCGTGCTGTCTTGGAATCCCTAGCTGCAATTCTCCATGCATTTTTCATCTTATTTAAAACTTCTGATGGGTGGTCTTCCCCATATACAATATTTTCTCTGTTAAGCAGACCTGATTGGAAATTACATGAATGACCTGTGAACAGCAAAAGGGGTTGGGTGTTAATGGACTGGTGAACGGCAGTGTTCAGAGCCAACTGGACATAGGGGAGTTGTTCGTCCCACGAATTTGCATCATGCTCTGCAAGAATTGCAAGCATGTCTTTAACTGACCGGTTCGTCCGGTCTGGCATGTAGTTAGCCTGAGGGTGATAAGCCGTAGTGAATGCTGAAGTGGTTTCTACAATTTTACATACTTCTCTAAAAATAATCGCATTAAATTCCTGACCTCGGTCAGAAACTAACACTTTAGGGGGACCGAATATAGTGACGAACCTATCTAAGAACGCCTTTGCAACAGTTCGTGAATCTTTCTGAGGCAATGCAATCAGTGTGGTGTACCTGGACAGGTGGTCTACCAACACGAATATGTAACGGTTTCCTGAATGACTGTGATGCAGATCAATCAGATCAGCCCCCACCCGATCTAAAGGTTCCAAAAGTTCTGGGAATTCTTGCACTGGAGCTTGTACCTTAAGGGTACCTTTCCTCCTTTGGCAGTGACCACAGGACTTAACCTGTCATCTTTTCAAACTCAGTAAATTTCTTGCCTGTTTGTACATCCTGAAGATAATTCTGCATAGCCCAGGTGAAATCTTATGTTAAGATGCAAGAATTGACGCCTTCAGCAAGTCTTCACAATACTTCCGAATACTCGCAACACATCTCCTTTTTCTGATGTATTGTATTTGTGCTTCACTGTATGGATCACGTGTTGATTTCAGTAATTTTACTTTTTATAATATTATATGTAAGTAGATATTTTGGTGACAGATAGCCCCACCTATGTATGGCAATCAGATAAGAAAATTAGAAGCGGAGTGCCACGTAGTGCCACTCCATATTAGGTCACCCAAGGAGTGAGTGGTAGCAGTCGAAAAAACAGTGAAGATAGGTATCTATTATGTACCACTATGATCATGTTCATTTATACAGTAAAGTATGACAGTATATTTAAGTAAAAAATGAATTTATTTGCATAATAAACACACACGGGTGAGTGCCAGTTACACCCCCACATTCCTCTATGGGGCAGGTGTAAAACAGGTTCCTCTCAGTAGGGATGGTTGCCCGTACCCTACCTCACACCTAATGACCTTGACTTTACCCTAACAGAGTTCCACACCCAGTGGGGTCATGTGGGTCATATATAAGAGTATTAAATTATAAATCACCCCCAGGTGTTAAAAAAAATCAAAGAATTTATTAATGCTTTATTAGGTAAAAATCACAAATGATGTATAAGAAGTTAATTATGATAGGTAATAATTGTAGTTATGGATTCCTCACTCCCCTCCACCTCCCCATCCTCATCTGAGTAGAATTCTGACGTCTCCCCATCTGTGGTGAGTGGGGGGAGGTCTTGATCCCCTCCCCCCATCTCTTGGAGGGTGTGGGGTGAGTTGGGTGGTTGCCTTTTGCTTGAGTTTCCTTCTCCCCCACATCTGAAGTGTTCTGGAAAGAGATGAGGGAAATAATTTATAGTGATTAAAGGTTTTTATAGGATTATATCTTTTATTTGAAAAATATTCTATTTCCTCTAAGAACGGCTAGTACATACCTCTCCCCCTGCAGGAGCGACCTTGTGTCCTCTACAGCAGGCATCATCAATTAGGCTACGTAACAGCATCTTGTTTGGGGCAGACCCTCCACGTAGAATTACTACTCTACAAATGTGGACGGGTCCCAAGAATTGCACTGAAAAAAAGAGGTAAAATAGAGGCTGTATAAACTTTCTATTGTGGGAAAAGAAATAAATCTTTACCAGAAAGTGAGGGTAATACTAACGAGGCCCTTCAAGGACTTCAATCTTCCCTGTGGGTGTTTTTGGAGAGACACCTTCCATTTGTAGGAGGAGAAGGTTGGAGGTCTTCTAGGGAGGTTGTGGGGTGAGAGGGTTTTTTATATGGGGGTAATCCCCTTGTTAGGTGGGTTGCCTAGCTAACAAAAATATTCTCTACACCACCTATAAGAACCAACCCTTACACCTCTACAAAATGTCCTAACACAATGATGTTTCATAGGAAAATATCGTCTCGCATAAGCGGGAGCGCGTTTATCATTTAATTTTAAATTAACGCTTGAAAATACATTATGTAAGTAATGTACTGTTGAAGGCAACCCCAGGTGACTTACCCTATGAACAAACATGAGCCCACAGGCAAGAGTAAAATCACTCTGGAGTCTGTAGCACATTCCAAACACCTCTGTTATTTTGTTAGTTTTAATAAATCCCTGAAAATAATGTCCATAAGTAACCGCCGACATTGCATAACTATCGAAAAAAAACATTCGATGTTTAACTTTATCAACATAAATAGCTACCCAATGTCCCATAGTTAATCTGCTGTGTGATGGTAAAATATTAGTTATGAGGACGATAGGTTTTCTTGAGGAGATATTTAAATGTTCTATCTCGTCTGCATTATAACATCCTAGGTAGAGCGCTCAATCCCCTAGATTATTTTTTAAATTAATATTTATATCATAACAATTCATTATGGTTTTAAGTTCGCACGTCACATAGAACAGTTCTCTGCCCGTCGATGGATAGTACCCCGGTCGTTTCCCCAAACAGTAAAACCAGCCTGTTATATGTAACACCACCACCAAATTCAAGCTCCATACACAAGTTGCCAGATTTCTCCACAGGGAAGGAATCTTTTGTTTGAATGGTGCTTAAGTCAAAGGCAAATATTGATCTCCCCTTATTAAAAGTGTCATAGCCTAGTAGTGAATCACGCTCTAACCCTAATGTCTTCAAAGTTTCGTAATAAAGGCGGGAATAATGATTGTCGAAATCACCGCCAATTCGGTAAATTGCGTTATTGTTCAAATACATTGCAATATTTTTCAGCTTTGCATTTTAAAAATATAATCCATTACCTTGGTGATGGTCGGCGAAATAATTCATTGGTACAATTACCATGAATATCTTGTGAGGAATTACTTGCACCCAAGGCTGATCAATTAAGAGACTAGTTTGATTCCCTGCTAGGACATATGTTTTAGAAATGGTTCTATTGAAAGTATAGGTTATGGGGTCAGGGGATGCTAACAGTGAGCTGTTTTAGGCTGGGTAGGCACTTGGGTAGGGGAACACTCGTGTTTCCCATAACTTAGCATAATCCATATGCAAGCAATACTTATAGCCATCGTCCACACTTGTATTTAGCACCCAAGCATGTGGGGAGAGCTCCAATCATAGACACACATCAATATTATCTAATATGTATTGGTCTAGGGTTGTTACGTCCAATAGTAGGGGAAAACACATTGCCAACCTTTACCTTTTAAATCAGACATAAATTTTTTATCCTTGGCGGTTGCTCCAGTAAAAAATGTATTAGTAAATTCGTTAGGGATTACACCATCATCACTCCAGTCCCTACGAAAGGCTCCAATTCTCCCCAAGGAAGACATTTTTGATGGAGGCATGGAGGTAATTAATTTAATAAATGACCAATAATTAAAATTAGAATTTGTTTCAACTACCTGCTCTCCTAAAAAAACCTGAACACCTTTAAACATGGTATTTGACAACCCATTCACAAATTCCACATAGTCATCCTCTTCCAATTTTGTTGTATCTTCATCTTTCATTAAAGATATCTTAAAATCTATAACAATATTAGCTAGATCTAAGAAGGCGCCCTGCATCCAGGGATGCGGAATTCTAAGTAATTATCTCGCAAACGTTGATTAATGGGGAGGTTGACAGGTAGAATGTCTATTTGCTGCGTAGAGGCAATTGAACTTTCCACATTACGTATTCTGTTACTTCTAGGAAATTGGTCAATAATACTGGAGCTATAATATTCTACTGGTATTTTCACCCCAGCTCCACTAGCCTCCACCATGATCTCCTCTGAAAGGTGAAGTATGACTGCTTACTATAGTGAAAATACGTCATTTTTATACCCAAGACCTCGTTTACATTTTTTATTTTTATTTTTTATTCTCCTAGAGTCTTATAATTTTCCCGCCTGTTACCAATTTCTTCCTCACAGTCTTAAGAGCATCAATACCGTGAATTCTCAGAGCGCTCTTTACATCCCGTTTACCACTGGTTAAATCACCAAGAACATTTTTCCCAAAATCAATTGCACTCGGCATTACAGCTTTCATGAAAAATGGTATGGCCAGTCAAGCCAAGCCAGCCAAGGTTCCAAAAAAAACACCACCAGATCTGAGATAAGGTGCTTGGAATGTACGTATGTCATTCATCGCTCCCCCTCTCATCCCATGTCTCCTAGAGAGGAGGGAGAAGATCTCTCCGAAGACCTTCTGAGAAGGTGGGTGGAAAGGTACACGCATCCTGACACCTCTTCTTATAATAATCGAAACGTGGGTAAACACTTCTATATATATTTATATTTATATAGATTATATTGCTATACCTTAGGGCGGATATGCGGACCTCCCATCTTCAAAACTAACCATTCACCCAAACTGATCTGTTATTTTAATACTTACTTTCTCCAACGTGTTAGTATTTAATGTCTTGTACCCAAGGGGATGAGCTCCTCTAGAAAATGAGTCATGATAATTGATTTCATTTAAGATATTTACAATTTGCCTCCCCCCCCCCCCCCGTATCGTTCCGGCTCGATGACGTCACTATAAATGAGTAAATAGTCACAACCTCCGTCATTGTCTGGGGGGAATGAGGCCACGACCTTGGAGGCTGTTGTAATGTCATCTGTTTTTGCCCGATAAATGGTGTATTTGTGACTGCTGTCAAAACCAAGTACATTAGCTATTCTGTGTTTAAATTGAAGGCTGAGAGAATATAACGAACCAGTGCCTTCATTGTTAAGAGTGGAGGCTAGTAATACTCGCTCTAAGGATTGGTCATAGGTGAGGATTGGTTCTCTTTCTGTGAAGAATATTTTGAAATCACTCCTGAAACTTGGTTTCATGTCGGTGATTATTTGCCGGCTAAGCTCACCCGTGATGACTGTGATGTTTCTGGATAATATGTTGGTTTTGGGGAGGAAGGTGTAAATTAGGTGTTCTGGGCTTTTAGAAAGAGTTCTACGTTTAAAAGTAGCATGGACGTCTATGCCAGACTCCCCCTCATCCTTGATGATGGCGTTAATTCGCCTGGGTAGGAGTATGTTGACTAAGGCCACTTCATGTTTAATGGAAGGGTTTAAATGTAGTGTGGGGATGGTGTTTGTAAATGCTGAACTTGTGTTGTTGTATATATCTTCTTGGTCGAGACTAGTAAGGTATATGTAATGTTCCTCGGCCATTGTTCACTTATGTTCTGATTGGGGGGGGGGGAAATAAAACATCATTACTTATATTTTACTTTATTAATCTACAAAGGAAATATTAGTTTTTTAAAGAACTACAACAGGGGAATTATTCCCTCATCAAATTACATATAAAGAACAGCAGCTGTTGCTGCTGCTGTCGCCGCTGCTGCTGCTGTCGCCGCTGCTGCTGCTGCCGCCGCTGCTGGAGCTGTTGGTACCGCTGACACCACTGCCACCGTTGATGGTACTGCTGCTGCTGCTGCCACCGCTGGAGCCACTGTAGTTGGTGGTACTGCTGCCGCTGCCGCCACCGCTGCTGGAGCTGTTGGTACCACTGACACCACTGCCATCGTTGTTGGTGCTGCTGCTGCTGCTGCTACCGCTGTCACCACTGCTGGAGCTGCTGTAGATGGTGGTACTGCTGCTGCTGTCTTTGCTGCTGCTGCTGCTGCTACCGCTGTCACCACCGCTGGAGCTGCTGTAGATGGTGGTACTGCTGCTGCTGTCTTTGCTGCTACTGTTACTGTCGGTGGTGGTGCTGCCACCTCTTCTTTTCTGGGGGATGGTTACAGCTTTCGTTGTTTTTTCGATGGGGGGGGGGAGGATAACAGGAATATTTCCTGTGACTCTCCATCGAGGATGGTGTTAATACGATGATTTGTGTGGGGGTCGAAGTCGATAGTGGTTTCGATCCGTCGTTTGGCTGTGGTAGATGTTGTGGATGGAGGTGGAGCTGGATGAGTACTCTTGTAGATGTCTCTTCTTCCTGGGGGTAGCTCGTGGTGGTGCTGGTGGTGTAGAACGAGAAGAGCTTCCTGGGGTGGTGGCACCCTCCCCCACCACTGCGTCTAGGGTGATAGTAAAACTATCACCCTCTCCTCTGGGATCATCAATCGGGAGGGGTACCATTGATGGGGTAACAGCAGTGGGACGTTTGAGGATTACCAGCTCCTTGTTATGCTTGCTCAGCTCGTGATGAAGAGAGATCAGCATGGGTCCGACGTCCTTGTGCCAGTTGTCCATGCCATTACGGGAAGCCCCTAGACCATGGGGCACCACCAACCGAAACATGGTGGGGATTCTCACCGTTAGATTGCCCACCTTTGTTAAGGCACATTTGAGCCAAAACGATCGGTTCTTGGCAGTATCCAGGGTGACATTGGTGATGTAGTGGATGTCGGCGGAAGACTGCACTTGCTCCTGAGCTATAGGGTTGGACTCGAAGGGTGCTCCTGCACCGAATGCAAAAATTAGCGCCAATATGGTAGGACGGAAGAGAACTGGCTCTTCGACAATATCTTGTCAGTCGGAGGGGTAAGGGGCTATCTTCACTTCAATGTCCTCTGGGGTAGACTGATAACGTATTGTGGCCCTGTTGACATTAGTCAGACATTTACGTTCCACACGGGCGTAGTTATATGTTTTCCATATCACGCTCGCCAGCCCATAGGGACGCACAACGGCGGCAGGTAAATCATATACAATAACATCACCGACCCCAAATGCGTGGGTGTCGGTGATGTCATCGTCTATTGTCTTGATGGATGATAAAGACATAGCGAAAGGCGGCTGTGAGGAGCGTGTCGACGACAACTATAGCGACAGCGAGGGAACTTTAAATACACCTGTGTCCCCACCTGGAGGGACAGGAATGTAGGGGTGTGGGGTAGAGCCCGCCTTCCTCACCTTAAAAGCCCATACTCACTCCGCCCAGTCTCGAAGGCTGTAATCTGGTCTCGATGTTGGAAGGTTAATTTTTCCATTTGCCATATCTCCGTCTGGATTTCCTGGGATGAATATTCTTCATAACATTTCACCGTTTCTCCAAATGACTTAAAAAACCGTTCTGGAGGGGCACTCAACACAAGATAACAATCAATCAACAATCATAACAATCCCACAATGCATATATCAATCTACATTTGTGTTCAACACACTTGTAGTACCGCTGTGTAGCAACCAATTTCTTTAATAAGGGAGATTTGTCTTCTGCAGGTGTAGCTGGAGGTGGAGTGGGTCTAGAAGCTTGCTCCATGGTGGATATGCAACTGAATATGGTGGTCTTTAAGATGACCTTCATATAGGTCTTCAATGCGGCTCCCAATGGGGGTCTTCTATGGATGCCCCTCCCCCCTTTTAACTGTGATCTGGCACGATAATTACGTATGAGGGTTGGGTCTATGCCAGCCATCCTCAGTAAAACCCTCACATCCTCCTTGTCAGTTGCCCTAAATTGCCCCTATTAAAGGCTAGAGTTTTATTTATATCTAAAATATTTAAATTTTGTACAGGCTTTAATAAATTTCTGCGGCTATCCCATATCACCTGTTGGCTGTTTTGCCCAAACATGTTCAATAATGCTTTGACATGTGGAATTTCCTCAATTTTAAAATTCACATTTATTAAGTTGTCCAGACTTGGATTTTGGGGGGTGATGGTGGCTTTATGAGGAGTATGCCCAGCAACAATTAGCCGCATTTCGGGTGGTAGAATGGAATGTTCCCTTTTTTTATTTATTTATTTTTTTTTTTTAAAGGCGATGGTCGCGCCGGCCAGCCAGCGTTTTTTTTTTTTTTTTTAACAGCGGCGGCGTCCGAGTGTCGGCGGGGGACTCAATGGCATTTAATGGTTGTCTGACCAGCCCCGCCCGTCTGGAGGGGCTACTGCGGCAACACCGCCCACAGCCCGTTGTTGTCGGGTGAGAGGGGGGAGTGTCCACTTCCCCCACTCCCCCATCATCCCCACCAGAGTCACAGGTACCACTGTTACGGTGCCCTCTCCTATTTCTTTCGTTTACCGGCTTAAAGAGTCATATCAGCTCTCCCTACTGATTCTCTGAGGTTCAGGGAGTCTAATGATATATGTGGCGACCAGACCGGCTGCCAGTTAAGGGAAGGAAGTTATATTATAAGTTGTAAATAAAGGAAAATTGGCGCCCTGTTATAAAATGAAACAGTATCCACTACGGCAGATATGACCTTTTGGAAGGGACATTAGCCGATCGCGGATTGGCCGACGTAGGTCGCGGGCGACCAATCAGGGCCCGCCATGACGTCACCGAGTGCCCCGGGCGGCGCCAACGTCAGAGTTGATCTGACCTTGGAAGCGACAGGACGCGCCTCGGTCTGCTCTCAAGGATTGGAGGCTCTGCAAGCCTTATTCAGTGGATTGAACTAGCCATCGCAGCCCACCATAGTTATTGGAGACCCTGCGCTTCTGGGAAGCAAAAGAGGAACCAAGTTCATTGAGCAGAGAAGTGCCAAACTTGGAAAATAGTCGGCGACGACGCTGGGCGGCGCCGCTGGCTGGACGTTGAGGTCTGGAAGGTGCGGCGGGCAGGCCTAGCTGTGACTGGGGTCACATCCACTGAGAATCTTGGAAGGACGACACCGTGCCTAGGACAAGGAGCAACGCCTTGTGGGAGAGGCGAGTGTGGGGAAAAATAGTGATTAGCTCAGCGCCCATCGATGAACCAGGATTGGGGCAGCTGAATCTCAGGGATTGGAACGGCGACGACGTGAAGGCTCCACGACACCTGAGGACCTGTGGAACGTCCTGGATCGTCAAGGATCGACCCAAGGAAGCGTGGGAACCTCACACCATCGAGGGACAGGCGTCGTGAGCCAGGAATGTAAGGTAGATCATTTTCCCTCCCATTACCCCTTGTATGAGTAGGCTAGTTAGGCCACAATATTTACTTGTGTATGTGGCAGTGTTGGATATTTCCAACATCGAATACAACATTGTTGTATTCTCATTACTTATTACTAATCATATTAATATTGTAGTAAGTAAAATTAACAACTCGTAGAATTCTCCTGTACTAATAATTCATCTGTGCATTAGGCTAGAATTCTCACGTCATCTAACGCCAGTATTGCGTCAGATTTCTTTACAGTAAAACACATTATATTCAATTTGTGTGAGAATTAAATACGATTCTCCATAATTAAAGCATTCTGTATGACAACTGATTGCAGACGAATTGTTTTCTAGCTAAAGGCCGAATAGAGCTTTAGAATCAAAACGTTTACCTCGCGTTAGAGGTAGCGTCATCAATGAATGCTATGGGGAGACATTAATTCCTCTCCCTTGTATCTTTACTATTCTTAAATAGTTAAATAATAATATTTCGTTCCTCTAAATAATAAACCCGTCCAGTCTTTAGAGTTTCAAGCGCGAATGCGAGAAATATTAATGTTCATGCCAATAATTTGTGTAATGAACGTCGACTCGGCGTGGGGGGAGGGACGCGACGCCATGCTCAGTCGGTGACGGTGTCGGGAAGCGGACACGTGCAAAGCCAGAAGGAGGCAAAACCACGCTTACCGTACTCACAAAAGACGCCATTGTCCAGCAAATAGGACACGTGTGTCTATCCACAGATGAAAGCCGCCACTGTGAGGCGTGAACGACCTTGCAGATAATATCTTCAACTAGTGCTGGTGTTAAATAAGGGACCCCTAGACTTGGTTCCTGACGACACGTGATCAGCCAGCTTGAAACGCATCAATCCAGGATAGGTTCACCGGAGCCTGGGATGCGAAATTACGGCAATCTTAATACTTACACAGTGCCCACAGCTAAGTACCTTTTATTTGATGCATCATTTACAGGTTTAATAATAGCGGGGTGATTGCGCGTCACGCGGCACGACAACACCTAATAACAGGTGATTAGAAATTTCTCTGTAGATATCAATAATCTTGAATATGTATTGAGTAGTTAAATCAATTGCTACTGGTAGTTATTTATTTTTGCAGCTCGAGAGACGAATTCCTCATGTTGTCTTCTCCATGTTAACCGTGTCAGACGTCGGTGTACCAGACTTGGAGATTAAGAGGACTGCCAGGGTTATCTAAAGGAATCTATTACCAGCTAAGGCTTATTTCTTTTATTCATAACATTGCAATTTGATACATTCAGAATGTTTTCAACATAATGTGTGATTTACTGTAATTCATTATTATGCTCATATTCATGTTCTTCTTTGTATGAATAATATTATATTCAACATTAATTATAGGATTAGATTATTATTAATAGAATTAGTGAACGAACCACACTGATTCCTGGACGTACTGACCTCCAGTAATAACCCCCCAATGTAGGTGTTTGAGGTTTGGTTTTAATAATACAGCCCATTAATTATTCTTATGATCATACTTTCTAGTCATATCCATAGTCACTGGTTTTCTCTAGAATTTTATCTAATGATCTGAAATTCTCAGTTTCCCTCTTTACTTTAAAAGCGGGTGGTCCTTCGTAATTTAATTTACTACTTTAATTATTAATTAATCAGAATCAAACCCAAATATCCCACATTATGGTCCTTATCGAACCGGATAAGCATTAAATTTATAATTAAAATATTAACCATTAATAACTAATCCTTGTGCGATAGAAGCTAGACTAACTATTTAATTAATTGTGTCAACTAACAGTGTAACACATCAGTTAGTCTAGATCACACTAACATAGCTACTTTATACATAGCTTTAGTGGGTCATAACCAAGTACCCACAACATTTAGACCTACACTTCATACTGAAGTAGAATCCTTAGGTCACCAAGAGCAACAGCTCATAACCTTATATTAATCACTAACACCAATTAAGTGTTAACCATTTAGGCTATACCAATGTTTCAATATATGGCTGTCAGCAGACTGTCCATTATCGCCTGAATCCATGTTAAAGTTACTGCTTCACTCATGTCAGTGGATCATTAACATTTAGGGATCCAGTATACTAATATAAATTACTGATCTCATATTAGTTAATCATTACTAACCCTGATAATATTTTATTCCACAATTAGGAGTACATTCAGGAGTTAGATAATATTTACGGCAGTAGAATACTTGCCAAACACAATTAATTCTTTTGTGTTCATTTAATTTCTTATACACATAATTACACAAGTGTATATTATATAAAATACAAAAAACCCAAAACACAGCACAATTATTTGCACATTACTGCACCATAATATAATCTTTGCCAACCCTTGTTAGGTAGCAATTTAGGCTGTGATTGTGTTGAATTTGGCACAAGCACAGACTAAATATAGTTGTAGTTTCTCAAGTAGAAATTCTCACGACTAGGCTTAAGCTAGTTAGTGACACATATATTATTCTTTTGTGCTGACCCTATCAAGGGTGGGATTAAACATTTATTGTGTAATTATTTTATTGCATATTTCTATGTATGTCTTTGAGTGTTACTGTAAGTCTACTACCCATCCGAGGCTGATTTAGAAGAGCTAAGCTGAGGAACACCTGTAGTGAGATCAAGGTACCACTCAAATCTTAGTTGCTTATTATTAGGTAGGTAGCTAACCTCTAAATGAGGTAAATTACAACCAGCCTCAAGAAACATTAGGCTGTCAATACTTATACCTGCTCTACATCAAGGAGCAGACAACATAGCTATACCACTAGCTATATAAGCCCTATCAGGCTATAAATCATTATACCTGCTCTGCATCAAGGAGCAGATTATAGCTATACCACTAGCTACATAAGCCCTATCAGGCTCAATTTACCGCAAGAATGAATCCTTTAGAAAGGAATGCAAGATTCTTGACAGCTCTTCAAGCTCCTTTAGGAAAACTGCTTGTGAAATGTCATTTCTGTGTCGAAACTGACCCAGGTGACGTCTACAGACTAGCAAGTTCCATAAGGATCGCCAGCCAAAAATATGACTACATCAAGACTGTAATCGAGACCCACAGGAATTTACTCCAAGCCGGTCATACTGTCTCAGACCACTTACGTCTAACAGAATCTGATCTCGATAACTATGAACATTCTGTTCAAACCAGTTTAGACCGATATAAGGAGGTGCTTGCGAAGCAAGATATTCCCGAGTGGGTGGATCAGATCATTAATAGACCTGTATCCAAGCTAACACTCAGCTCAGATGAAATACTTGAGCTAAATCAAGACGAGGAGAATCCTCTAATCAATGCTGATCACTATACAGGATCAACAACTGGAGATCAACCTTCATTTTCTAACCTTTCATCTAATACAGCTTCATGTGATGATTTGTTTACAGAGTCTGATCAAATTTCAGACCACTCTTCTCAATGTTCCCTGGATTCTATAAGTTCAATACATAATGCTACTGAATTAACTAGCTTATCACCAGAACCCAGAGAAACAAGTGAAGCTGCAGATGAAACAAGTGAAGCTGGAATGATCAGTGAATCTGAACCAGAAAATGATAAAGCTAATGCTGCAGCAGCAGCCGAAGCTGTAATCAAAGCTGAGGCTAAACAAGAAGCCTTAAGCAACACAAGTAATGGTCACAATTGCTCACAACAGCCTTCTAAAGTAAGTGCTGACAATGAGAAGACTATTATAAACCTTGTGCACCAATTATTAAATTTATCTTCACCAGAACAATCAGATGACTCTTTACAAGCTTTTAGTTTTCAGCTTGAGACTCTGATAAATTCTTTCAGTAAAGAGGTGGATCACCCAACTACTGAGTGGATGACTAAAATTATCATCCAAAGAAAATTGTCTGGTGACACACTTAATAAATTATATGTATGCCAGAATGGTAATACCCTGTCAATGCAGGATATATTTACAGGTTTGCGTAATATGAGCAATCATACAGCAGACCAAGCAATTAATGCTAAATCTGAATGCACCAAAACTGTACCTACATCAGTTTCCTTGCCTGAAACTCCTAAAGTGACACTGTCACTAGGTAACCAAGGTGCTAATACTCAATGTAACAACAATCAGTTAAATACTGATTCCTCAGTGAGGCCTAAGAGTCCCACAGGTGCTCCTAAGAGACCTAATAGTCCAAAGAGCACTCCCAAGAGCCTGTTAATGGTTCCCCAGAGTACACCAAGTACTCACAAGAGAATAAATAACAAGCAAATGCAAGCAGCAAAACCATCACCACCTGCAAATACTGTTTTACCTAAACCGGTAACCCCTAAACGATCTGTAGGATGGGGAATATGCTTGTTTTGCAATCAAAAACATTCTCTGTACAAATGTACTAATTATCCTAATAGAGACACAAGAGTCAGACGACTCAAACATTTACACAAATGTACTAGGTGTCTCAAACCACATAATGTTAACAGCTGTGACACCCCACTGAACACCTGCAATAGGTGTAGAAGGGGCAAGCATCATGCTGCACTGTGCAAATTAGTTAGGACTAATTATGTCAATCCTAGAATAGGACGTAGAGAATCTACACCAGTACAGTGCTGCAAGGTGCGAGATGTGTACAGCGTAACTTCCCAAGCATCTCAAGTGGATGCTGCTCTGCCTACTGCCCAACTTCAAGTGAAGAACAGAGGAACCAAGATCACCATGCGTGGATTATTTGATCAAGGTTCCCAGAGAACTTTCATTACTCAAAGGGCAGCAGAGGCACTTAATTTACAACCAATAGGACAGGTAAAATTAAACTTGTCAGGGTCCATGATAAATCGAGGAACCCATGAATACACAGTAGTTCAACCGCTTGTACGACTAGGTAGTCAAGCCAAGGCTGTCCAAGCCATTGTTGTAGATCAAATACCTTTAGACTTAAATGTTAAGGGTCTGGGGTACACAGCCCACTTCCTGCAGGAACGTGAAATTAAATTGGCTGACAACAAATTAATGTCTGACCGCCTTAATAATGTAGATGTACTAGTAGGAGCCGACTACTATTACCAGTTCATAACTGGACATGTTAAACGATTGGGAATGAATATGCTCCAATCTGCAGGAGGCTACTTACTTACTGGTAAAGTTCTGAATGTGAACAAGCCTAAGCCTGCCAATAATAAATTAGTCAGCAGAAAATCAAATCTCCAGCAGCAAGCTAAAGGGAGAAACACAGCTGAGTAATAAACTCAGATTGAATGTAGTGCAATTGATACTCGCTGAGATGTTTCATAGCTCTCAGTGAAAATCAATGGTCCGTACTCAAACAAGTACAAGTCACAGCGACCAAACTATTGAATTCACTGCAGAGCTAGAATTATTCTCGACAAGTAGTAATTGACCACACTCAGTCTTCCTAGTTAAATTGTAATGTTAGGCTAGAGAAACTAGTACTCCCTAGGAATTAATCATGTTAGGCTAGAGAATCTAGCACTCAATGCCACTGGCATTTCCTGAATTTAATTATAAATTCACTAGGACCACTGGTCCACTATACTTGCGCTTAAAGGTTTGCCAAGAAAGCCTTCTTAATACCATGTTTTCTGCACTAAGAGTTAGTGATAAATACTTGCATTAATTGTTTGAGTTGTTTTTCTTTCGTTTCTGCTTATTTAGTGTAGGAGCGCAACACGAACAAACTTGCACACTTACTAATAGGTAAGTGAATTTTCAGAGAACTAATATGTTTAATGCATTACCGTTAAACATTAGCATTGTTAATTAATATGCTTCATGAGCTTAACATAGCTCACCTTAGAATTAACGTAATAATATGAGTGCTCGTTCACCATGCGCACGAGCTTAATATTGCTCGCCATGATAACTGAATGACAAAGCTCCACCTCGTTAATTCGAGTTCACTGTATCTCACCCTGTCAGCACTGCTGACGAGCTCACTGCAGCTCACCCTGTCAACACTGTTGACGAGTTCACTGCAACTCACCCTGTTAGCACTAGCTAACGAGCTCACTGTAGCTCACCCTGTCAGCACTGCTGACGAGCTCACTGCAGCTCACCCTGTCAACACTGTTGACGAGTTCACTGCAACTCACCCTGTTAGCACTAGCTAACGAGCTCACTGTAGCTCACCCTGTCAACACTGTTGACGAGTTCACTGAACTCACCCTGTTAGCACTGCTAACGAGCTCACTGTAGCTCACCCTGTCAGCACTGCTGACGAGCTCACTGCAGCTCACCCTGTCAACACTGTTGACGAGTTCACTGAACTCACCCTGTTAGCACTGCTAACGAGCTCACTGTAGCTCACCCTGTCAGCACTGCTGACGAGCTCACTGCAGCTCACCCTGTCAACACTGTTGACGAGTTCACTGCAACTCACCCTGTTAGCACTGCTAACGAGCTCACTGTAGCTCACCCTGTCAGCACTGCTGACGAGCTCACTGCAGCTCACCCTGTCAACACTGTTGACGAGTTCCATGTAACTCACCCTGTTAGCACTGCTAACGAGCTCACTGTAGCTCACCCTGTCAACACTGTTGACGAGTTCCATGTAACTCACCCTGTTAGCACTGCTAACGAGCTCACTGTAGCTCACCCTGTCAGCACTGCTGACGAGCTCACTGCAGCTCACCCTGTCAACACTGTTGACGAGTTCCCTGTAACTCACCCTGTCAGCACTGCTGACGAGCTCACTGTAGCTCACCATGTTCAAGAGTTTAATATAACTCGACCTGTTAATGAGCTCAATACTGCTCACCATGTTAATTTGTGTACATTTTTGCTCACGTTTAGCTTAGTCCCTTACTTAGGTAGGTTAGAAATTCAAACCATTTATTTAGGTAGGCTTAGGGACTTTAGTTAGTGTCAACTGAGTACTAGCCTAATCTGTACTCACCATTAATTACAGTTGACTATACTTATAGAGACTGATTTAATAAACTCAATTTCATGTAAAGGTGATTTCGTATTAACAAGTTTACAGTGTCAAGCCTATGAGCTGCCATTTAATTAGCTCATAAGTCAGAATGACTAGGCTACTAATCTCACTGTCGACTCAGAATTTTCCTTGATTTTAATGAATAAACTTTTCAGTTCTCTACTTTCTATTATTTAGCTAGTTAGCAAATTATTTGTACCATCAGTCAACATGACTACTGCACGGCAGTGCACATTTAATTCAATTTCCTCATTTGAATTTGAGGTGATCGTGATGCTGCGTGATGTTATTGTCTAGTAACTCAATAGTTACAAGTCACAGCGACCCTGGACAGTGACCTCATTGTAGTGTCATAGTCTCCTTGATCTTAAATGACTAATAACACTTTACTGTATAATCATACAATAGTGTTATCAGTTCTTAGGAACTTATTCTGAGTTTACCTACGATTCAGCAGCTACGTAATACACCATTACATGTCACTGCGACCCTAGTTGTTGAGTATATTGTGAGCTTTAGAGTGTTCCTGATTACCGATAACTTAATCATTTAATGTTTCAATATTTCATGCATGTTTCCACTAAGGGAAACTGCAAGCCTATTACAACTCTGAAGAAGAATAATTTCTTTCACATCCCACTGAGAAAACTGTGATGAAACTACGATGTGATATCACGTAACGAAACATTACACGTCACTATGACCCAAGATATCGCATCACCGTAGATTCTGTTAGTTTAAATTGTGAGAGTTGAATTCTATAAATATTGTGTAGACTACAAACATGTTTCAGTTGACATGTAAATAGCAAGACTCAAATTCTTGTAAGTCCTTGATAAATCCGGGACGTTCGTTATGTGTGTACTAACATACTAACCTACTAACATACTAATGTGTTAATCTTAATTTTACTTCGGGATAGGTCAGTACAACACAGTACACTGCGACCCTGGGAATCCCCCCCCGGAGTTATGTTGGATATTTCCAACATCGAATACAACATTGTTGTATTCTCATTACTTATTACTAATCATATTAATATTGTAGTAAGTAAAATTAACAACTCGTAGAATTCTCCTGTACTAATAATTCATCTGTGCATTAGGCTAGAATTCTCACGTCATCTAACGCCAGTATTGCGTCAGATTTCTTTACAGTAAAACACATTATATTCAATTTGTGTGAGAATTAAATACGATTCTCCATAATTAAAGCATTCTGTATGACAACTGATTGCAGACGAATTGTTTTCTAGCTAAAGGCCGAATAGAGCTTTAGAATCAAAACGTTTACCTCGCGTTAGAGGTAGCGTCATCAATGAATGCTATGGGGAGACATTAATTCCTCTCCCTTGTATCTTTACTATTCTTAAATAGTTAAATAATAATATTTCGTTCCTCTAAATAATAAACCCGTCCAGTCTTTAGAGTTTCAAGCGCGAATGCGAGAAATATTAATGTTCATGCCAATAATTTGTGTAATGAACGTCGACTCGGCGTGGGGGGAGGGACGCGACGCCATGCTCAGTCGGTGACGGTGTCGGGAAGCGGACACGTGCAAAGCCAGAAGGAGGCAAAACCACGCTTACCGTACTCACAAAAGACGCCATTGTCCAGCAAATAGGACACGTGTGTCTATCCACAGATGAAAGCCGCCACTGTGAGGCGTGAACGACCTTGCAGATAATATCTTCAACTAGTGCTGGTGTTAAATAAGGGACCCCTAGACTTGGTTCCTGACGACACGTGATCAGCCAGCTTGAAACGCATCAATCCAGGATAGGTTCACCGGAGCCTGGGATGCGAAATTACGGCAATCTTAATACTTACACAGTGCCCACAGCTAAGTACCTTTTATTTGATGCATCATTTACAGGTTTAATAATAGCGGGGTGATTGCGCGTCACGCGGCACGACAACACCTAATAACAGGTGATTAGAAATTTCTCTGTAGATATCAATAATCTTGAATATGTATTGAGTAGTTAAATCAATTGCTACTGGTAGTTATTTATTTTTGCAGCTCGAGAGACGAATTCCTCATGTTGTCTTCTCCATGTTAACCGTGTCAGACGTCGGTGTACCAGACTTGGAGATTAAGAGGACTGCCAGGGTTATCTAAAGGAATCTATTACCAGCTAAGGCTTATTTCTTTTATTCATAACATTGCAATTTGATACATTCAGAATGTTTTCAACATAATGTGTGATTTACTGTAATTCATTATTATGCTCATATTCATGTTCTTCTTTGTATGAATAATATTATATTCAACATTAATTATAGGATTAGATTATTATTAATAGAATTAGTGAACGAACCACACTGATTCCTGGACGTACTGACCTCCAGTAATAACCCCCCAATGTAGGTGTTTGAGGTTTGGTTTTAATAATACAGCCCATTAATTATTCTTATGATCATACTTTCTAGTCATATCCATAGTCACTGGTTTTCTCTAGAATTTTATCTAATGATCTGAAATTCTCAGTTTCCCTCTTTACTTTAAAAGCGGGTGGTCCTTCGTAATTTAATTTACTACTTTAATTATTAATTAATCAGAATCAAACCCAAATATCCCACAGGCAGCAAGACTTTATTACTTTAATAGTAGAATAGGCTGCAAGGCAGCTTGAGTCCAGGACTGTCAGAGAGGACAGTGTGTATGGATGGCAGGACAGTGAAGAAGAGGCGCCGACGTGGTGAAGAGGCCCTCCTGTGAGAGTGTGAGACTCCTGTCTTTCTGCCCAGTTGAAGGAGGGTTGGAGGTCGTGGAAGAAGAGGCTGACGATCTCCAGACTCATTATCCATATTTCCATATTCATGTATTACTTGTGATTGTGTGTGTGTGTTCATGTAATTTGCATCAGTAAATCCACACATTTTATCACTGTGTTTGAGTGTGCCTCCATTTATGATATTTCTCTATGAGCATACATTTCTGGCTACAAACAATATATAATACACCCACTGAACTGCATTGCTGGGGTGCAGATATAATAACCCAGCTGGCGACCTTGCTAAGAGGAAGATAGAGAAGACAGGCGGGAAAGGAGTTCCTGCAACCTTTTTTGTCTGGCAGGCAAGACTCAGGGAGGTTATGGTTATAGGTAAGCCTGAGTCTTCCTTCACTCCCCCATGGGTCTAGGCCGGAACTGTTAACAGCAGTTTCCCCGTGTTTGACTGAAGGGCTTCCAGGGTGAATCAGTGGCACCCCTTTGTGGTGGAAGCAAAGGCCTGCGGAGGTGGGCATTGTTGATCCTCTCATGTGTGACCAAGGAGACTCCGGTCAATCCAGGGAGTCGGAGGGGCTGAGTATTTGGGCCTTTTGAGCCCCTAGCAGTTAAGTGTTAGCAGAGCCCCGGACCACCCACCCCACGTGACACCACCAACATTATTACTTGAATTGGTTTCGTTTTTTAAAGAGAAGGACATACTTTCACTACCATCACCGCCGGGGGAGGGAAGACCCACCACATTAAGAGGTGATGGTGAGTTCTTGTTTTTATTAAATAAATATTTTTTGGCTATGAATCGTGGTACCAGGCAATATTCTTTCACCATTTTTTTCTCTCGTTACTTATTTATGTAATTACCTTATTAGGGCTGAAATTAATGATACAGCTAAAGGTAGCAGAGCCGCCAATATCGCCCCACCACGCCTGGAGGTTAGGATGTGCTTCTTTTTGTACAATGGAGTTTTCTTACGTGCTACAGAACGAATGTCATTCTGATACCTCTGTAAGCCATTAATTATCTGCTGTTGAACGGGGATGTTTCGTTTCAGAAAATTGGCAAAAATTTCACAAATTGATTCAATTTCCTGCCGTTTTAAAGCCTTGATTAGTTTATTCCACTTCTTGGGTGATAAATTGTTTAATAAAAATAACAATTGATGATGTTTCTCTACGAGAGAGTCCTGATGAACTCTCATTTTTTGCTAAATTTGACAATGTCTTGAGCTTTAATCCAGCTATTGCTAGAATCTGGGTACCCTCTCCACTTGACGAAATATTCTCTGTGTCCTTTCGATGTTTTCCTAGACTGTAATACCGCTACAGGAAAATAGTCTGGAAAGGATGTTGGGATCAATTCTTGCTCATAAAACATGCCACTGACCGGCTCGTTGTTTAAATCTTTGATTTTATATGTCGGGATTGGATGTGTTCTGTCAATATGTGACACTAGAAATATTTCTTCTGTATTTTGGTACCAAAAGCCTTTGTGAAATATATTCCTACGCTTTGCCAATCGCACATGCTGTCCAAGGTGCAGCCATTGGACTGATGGCAGTTATGGAGGAGTCATTGTTTAACCCTTAAACTGCGCATGGTGTATATATACGCCCTGAGTAACATGTCCCATGGTGCGCATGGCGTATATATACGCCATAGGGTGCCAGGCCTGATTCAGATGGCCCGCGGCTACACGGGGTTCACAGTAGCTTCCTCAGGGCTCTTGTAAACAGATGCCATTTAAAAAAAAAACCGTGGGCAATATTCTCAGGTGTGAGAGGCACAGTACTGTGGGAGCAACCAAGGCCGGCGCACGCAGCATGAGCGAACAGCATTGATGTTCAGCTTGTGACCACAGCATCGCCGAAAAATGTCAAAATAAATATATAATTGTTATTATTTAGCGATGACAATATTACAGATGACCAATGACTGTGATATAAATAACCAGGGTTGTGATAATAGCAGGATTGTTGTAATAATTAGCGCTGTGTGAGGAGTGATGCTGAGAGACGGAGGGAGACAGCATCGTTTACTGACTGTGTGGCCACCTGTTATTGTTTGCGTTCACCATACCAGGTCAGTGGTTCTCTATGGTGAACACAAATGTAGATACTTATATATAATGTGTGTATTAGTGTAATAACAGCAAAAGGATTATGCTGGAAGGAGCCATATGGGTGACGGAGGTGACGTCGTCTGCACGATTTCTCTAGCTGTTTAGAGGGTGGCCACTATGCTCTTTGGGCGCTCTACAAGCTTAGGTGTACAGTTACGGTGCATAAAACATGTAGATATTTATATATAATATGTGTATATAGGGTAATAACACTGCAAAAGGTATTGTTGGGGGAGAAAGTTTAGTGCGTGTGACCTTGAAAGAGTGAGGGAGCCGCCAGCCGCCATCTGTGTATAGCGACGACTCTTAGTGTCTGAACTAACTATATCAGCTTAGCTGTACAGTTGTGGTGAACAAAATATACACATACTTATATATAACGTCTGTATATAGTGTAATAACACCACAACTGGTATTGTTGGGGGAGAAAGTTTAGTGCGTGTGTTGAGGGAGTGGCAGCGAGTGGCTGGCTGGTGTGTGGCGGTAACTCCTCGTTGCTTTTCGACTCTCAATACCAATTTAGTGGTTCGTTATGGTGACCAAAACATGCCAATACTTATATATAACCTGTGTATAGAGTGTCATAGCAGCAAAACTATTTGTTTATTGTTTTATAAACATAATAATTGAATCACTAATATGCACATCATACTTTTGAGTATAGCGATTATTAACCACTTTTATTATATAAATATATTACAATACACACTATTGAATAATATTACTGCAAAAAAACTAAGAAAAAATCAATCGGAGACATTGAAACAATTAGGTAATAATATCTTTGTGGCAACTCCCATCTGTCAACGCAGGTGACGCTGACCGGGTCTGACAACCGCTCTGTCAACGCCTACTTTTTGCCAGACTTCCTCGGTCAATTGCGCCCAAAATATGTCACCTACGATTTTTTTTTTCCGTGCTCAGGGGACACAAATTAACATGTTTAGAAGACGAAAAATTTTTTTTGAATTTTTTTTTTCTTGCGCACAGAGGTGTAAATGTCCATATGACCCCTGAGCAGTGTAAGGGTTAAATACATGACCTTAAACTGTCTTCGTATATCTTCAAGATTTTGCAACTTATGAATGGCATGAGGAGTATTTTTTAGTATCCTGTGGAATGTGTGGTTGTACACGTCAACGACTTTAGGGAGGATGTGGATGTATTTTAATGAATTAGCTTGGGTCATATAATGATACAGTTTATGTTTTAAAGTTCTGATGGCCCGCTCCACTATGCTAGATTTCATTTCCGAAAATACACTATATAATTTAATATTTTTCTTATTAAAATAATTTTGAACTGACTTGTTGTAAAATTCTCTACCTCAGTCGGTGAATATCCGCCTTACACCGAGAAACTGAGGCGTTTCCTCTAATATCTTCTTCAGAGCAACTAACACATCACTCAAATTTGTTGTTTTTAAAGTTTGAGTCTGCATTAGGCGGGAATAAACATCGACCCAAATTAAAATATATTTAACACCATTATTGTATTTTTATAAACTACAAAAGTCCCCTAGGTCACAGGCAATTATGGTACGAGGCTTAGGAGCTAATATCTTCCGTCGGGGGAACCTAAGTAAATTTCTTCTATGTAAGGTGTAAGATCACTCTCCACGAAGAAAATTCCTTCACATCTGCAATACTAATGTTGGGGTCTTTAAGTCTGGCAGCCTCATACAATTTTTGAATTGATCCTGTGAAACCAGCCAAGCTAGAAATGTCATTATAGATGTTGATGAGAATTGCCCGTTTCTGTATCATTAGAGACATTTTTTATGATTACATTTGGTAAACAATTTCACACCGGTCTTCATTGGCGATACTCGTTCGTAGTTGTAATGCCTCAGGAACCGTCAGATCGACCAATAAGTAACCATACTTGCTCTGGGATATTGCCCGACGGTATATTTAAGTCGTCATATAAGTCGTTCCACCCTAAGTTTATATATAAGTCGTCAATTATATACAAAACTGACTCATTTGAAAAAGGATCTTTATACTCTAATGGGTTAATAAGGTCTTGGGAGAGAGTAACCTTGTTTCGCAGAAAGGGGATGTTTGAAAGAGGATGTTCTGTATTATTTGCAGTTGACACTAAAATTTTTGAGAATTTTCTGTGGTATTGAACACATAAATTTCCCACTAGAGTCGTTTTCCCAGAATTGCTGAATCCAGCTACAAATATTCTTGCTGGGTGGAGGAAAATATTAAGTTGCTCGTCTGTGACAGAAGTACACTCCTCCATATTTTCCCCATAAATGGTTAAATTATATAGACAATTATATTCAATTATATAGATAAGTAGGAACAGGATTGAGAAGTGGACTGTTTTGAGTGCTGGGGGAAATATATATATATATATATATATATATATATATATATATATATATATATATATATATATATATATATATATATATATATATATATATATATATATATATATATATATTTATATATATATATATATTTATATATATATATATATATATATATATATATATATATAAATATATATATATATATATATATAAATATATATATATATATATATATATATATATATATATATATATATATATATATATATATATATATATCTATAAATAAATATATATATATATATATATATATATATATATATATATATATATATATATAGATATATATATATATATATATATATATATATATATATATATATATATATGTCGTACCTAGTAGCCAGAACTCACTTCTCAGCCTACTATGCAAGGCCCGATTTGCCTAATAAGCCAAGTTTTCCTGAATTAATATATTTTCTCAAATTTTTTTCTTATGAAATGATAAAGCTACCCATTTCATTATGTATGAGGTAAATTTTTTTTTATTGGATTTAAAATTAACGTAGATATACGATCGAACCTAACCAACCCTACCTAACCTAACCTAACCTATCTTTATAGGTAATGTTAGGTTAGGTAGCCAAAAAAAGCTAGGTTAGGTTAGGTTAGGTAGGTTAGGTAGACGAAAAAACATTAATTCATGAAAACTTGGCTTATTAGGCAAATCGGGCCTTGCATAGTAGGCTGAGAAGTGAGTTCTGGCTACTAGGTACGACATATATATATATATATATATATATATATATATATATATTATTAAATATGACCGAAAAAGTAAGATTAATAATTCTAACACGAATTTTCTCAATCTTTCGTACATTTCTTTTCACTGTTGGAGGTAAATCAAAAATCAATTCTCCAAAATTCATTTTTATTTCTAGTCTGACGCGACACGAGCGCGTTTCGTATAATAAGTTTTACGAAACGCGCTCGTGTCGCGTCAGACTAGAAATAAAAATGAATTTTGGAGAATTGATTAATTGACAAATACACAACTGAATAGAACTTATGCATCTCCGATTTTATATCTACATTTTAGTGAGGTGGATGGGGTGAGGTGGCATTAATAGGGTATTAATTTCATCAACACAAGACAGAACAAGAGGTGGCATTAATAGGGTATTAATTTCATCAACACAAGACAGAACACGAAACAATGGGTATTGAATAGAAGTGTTTGTAGAAAGCCTATTGGTCCATATTTCTTGATGCTTCTATATTGGAGCAGAGTCTTGAGGTGGGTAGAATATAGTTGTGCATTAATTGGCTTTTGATTGCTGGTGTTGACTTCTTGATGTGTAGTGCCTCGCAAACGTCAAGCCGCCTGCTATCGCTGTATCTATCGATGATTTCTGTGTTGTTTACTAGGATTTCTCTGGCGATGGTTTGGTTGTGGGAAGAGATTATATGTTCCTTAATGGGGCCCTGTTGCTTATGCATCGTTAAACGCCTAGAAAGAGATGTTGTTGTCTTGCCTATATACTGGGTTTTTTGGAGCTTACAGTCCCCAAGAGGGCATTTGAAGGCATAGACGACGTTAGTCTCTTTTAAAGCGTTCTGTTTTGTGTCTGGAGAGTTTCTCATGAGTAGGCTGGCCGTTTTTCTGGTTTTATAGTAAATCGTCAGTTGTATCCTCTGATTTTTGTCTGTAGGGATAACGTTTCTATTAACAATATCTTTCAGGACCCTTTCCTCCGTTTTATGAGCTGTGGAAAAGAAGTTCCTGTAAAATAGTCTAATAGGGGGTATAGGTGTTGTGTTAGTTGTCTCTTCAGAGGTTGCATGGCGTTTCACTTTCCTTCTTATGATGTCTTCGACGAAACCATTGGAGAAGCCGTTGTTGACTAGGACCTGCCTTACCCTACAGAGTTCTTCGTCGACTTGCTTCCATTCTGAGCTGTGGCTGAGAGCACGGTCGACATATGCGTTAACAACACTCCTCTTGTACCTGTCTGGGTACGTATTTCATTTTTGTACCAATGTGCTCGCAATAGAATGTTCTATAAGAACATAAGTATTAAAGGTCGCATAAGGATGCATTCGACCGGCAACATATATAAAAACTACGTCGATTATACGCGTCGTGTCAATAATACAATTGTTTTACCACGATGATTCACTGCCACGACGTTCTCTTTAATAAACTGTTCGGCTATTAGAATAAACGTAAATTTCATGGCAAACATTTGTAAACTATTCCCAAGTTGATCGGATAATAAATGGATTTTATACAAATATTTTTTCTCGTGACTCCCGAGAGGGGCACGGGTGCGGTGTGATTAATAATATTGGTGACAACGACGGTCTGCTCGGATGCGTGAAAGTGATAATTATTATTATTAATTAATTAAGATGGTTTCCCCCATCTCCATGAGTGTGGGAGAGTGAGTGTATATAAATTATACACTATTTCCTTCGATAGGTAAACATCGCTCGCCCACCCTCCCTTCCAGAGAGGATGGCTTCATGTGTGGAAATACCACCTTGAGACCTCACCACACATTCGCTTGTGATAATTGTGGGACCTCTCTGTGTGAGGACTTGACCTCTGAACATCTACAAACATGTCCCCGAGGTGAGTGAATAAACCCTCCACCTTTATTTCTCTTAAGAAGCTTTTTGAGAACTTATGTCATGGGGTTTAGCGTGGGGGCATGGGTGTTGCCTTTTATTATTATTATTATTATTATTATTATTATTATTATTATTATTATTATTTTTATTATTATTATTATTATTATTATTATTATTATTATTATTATTATTATTATTATTATTATTATTATTATTATTATTATTATTATTTTCCAGGGGTGATTCAGAGGCAGGTAGGAGAAGAACATGACAAAGCACAGTGTGACAATAACCCCTTAGTAGGTGGTGGGGTTAGACAGCCTGATGCAAATGGAGGGGAGGGGGGAGAGGAAGTGATGAGTGATGATGATGATGATGATGATGGTGGTGGTGATAGGGGTGACATCTCTCAGCCAGGTCCTAGGGGTCTTAGACCTCATGTCAACAATCGATATAATGACCTAATTAGCGATGAAAATTCCCCAGAAGAGGAGGATGTTATAGACACTCCCCACTTAATTAATAGGGTAGGGGCCCTGGGGGATCTCTTTACTAGGATGGAATATTCCATCCCCTCAGCCTACGCCACAGACCCTATAGGATTCCTAAGCAACTTTAGGGACTATTACATATCTGAAATAGAGAATTACATGAATTCTCTTGGGGGACATGGCAATTTTACCTCATCATTAAAAATCCTTCTCGAAGTGAAGGTAACACTTTTAAAACAACGACTCACAGAAGATGATGACTTTAGGGAACACTTCATAACAACACCTACTAGACTGGTAACTCTTGTGGAGCTGGGTAATCTTATTGATAACTGGATGGATTATATGATTACATGACTGGAGGATCTTCTTTCAGAAACAGAGGGGAGTGGTTTCATACTATATAATGTCGATTTCCTCAAAATCGTCATTTGTAATGCAAGTGTAAGGTCAGTTTTTGGGGATTATGTCCCTTATCCCCCCTTTCTAAGGAGACGATATGAGGTCTTCAACCCAAACCCTGCTGGTAACAATAGAACATGCATTATTCAATGAATTGCTGCTTTTCTGGCATCACAACAAGGGTGGAAGTGGAGACGTATAGGGAGACTTGTAGAGTCTCACTCTAGGGTTAGGAAAATTGTCAAATACGACCATTTATCCTCCCCTCTCTCGTGGGAGGATATCTCTAAATTGGAGAATAGAAATAAACTATCCATTTTTTTGTATTCAATACACAAACATACAGATGGTGTCTATCACGTCTCTCTTTGTCGTCGTGGTAGCAGACACTACCCGGTCATAGTTCCTTTATTGTTATTGGGAGAATCTCATGTGGCCCTTATTAAGGAGTTTGACAAGTTCCTACGGAGCTTTACTCGCAGCCACAGACGAAAGACAATCTTCTGTAGAAACTGCCTTTCAGAATATCAAAATTCGTCAGAGCTATCAAATCACATATCTTCCTGCGACATCACACAGAATATTATTTACCCTCAGGCGGGGGACACACTCCATTTTAAAAATACGGGGAAAGGTTACCCGCTTCCCATGTGGGGTATTTTGATTTTGAGTGTGTCCTAAGCACTGAGGATTGTCTAGGTTCTGTTACAGCCATACATAGACCTATAGCATACAGCTATATAATTGTTGATAGGAACCACACTGTCATTGATAAATTTACTTATTTTGTGGGAGACAGTGTCACTCATTTCATGCAGCGAGTTGCTACCAAATGGGAAATTATCAGATCCACTCTCCCCCATTATGAAATAGACATGTCTCTTGAGGATATGATCCATTTTAGGAGACAGACTCACTGTCAATTTTGTGAGGAGGTATTTACCCTCACCAATTTCAAGGTTCAACATCATGATCACCTTAGGGAAAAGCTCAATTATATTGGAGCTCTATGTAATTACTGCAACCTCTGCCACAAGAATGCTCTAGAGACTTTAGTCCTAATTGCTCACAATATGTCTTATGACATGAGCTTAGTTTTGAGGGAGTTTGCCATGGGTTCAAATATTAAGAGCAATATCCTCATGAGACAGGGGACGAAATATTTTAAGGTAGAAATAGGGAAGCTTAAATTTCTTGATTGACTGGCTTTTATTACAGGTAGTCTTTCATCCCTAGCAAAGACCTACATTGATTCAGCCAGCCCCTTAACATTCACTCACTCAATGATAGAAGGTTTACCCAAAAAGAGTCACCACCTACTCTTAATGGGTAAGCAGTTTTTCCCTTATGAATATACCACAAAAATCAGCTGCTTTAATGACACAACACTCCCTCCTATTGAAATGTTCTACAGCTCCCTAAACAAATCAGGTATAACTTTGGAAGAATATAGACATTCTAAATTAGTATGGGAGGCAACAGGGTGTAGGACATTAAAAGACTACCTCCTTATTTATTTGAGATGTGATGTCGGTTTACTGGCTGACATTTTTACCCACCACAGGGTAATTCTAAATGATATCTATTCATTAGAAATGACCCATTACTGCAGCCTTCCGGGGTACTCCTACGACTGCTTTTTGAAAAGCAGCAAAATATTGTTGGAGTTAAGTACAGATGTGACGTTACACAATCTTCTATCACTAAACATATGAGGGGGTTTTACAACTGCAGTTAGGAGTTACGCCAGAGCTAACAACCGCTATGTCAACCCATCTTTTAACCCCCAGGAGGATAGATCTTCATTCTTACTGTATTTAGACTTCAACTCGCTTTATGGGAGTTGTATGACTAAGAAATTGCCCTATGGGGGCTAAGGAGACTATCATCTGATGAGATAAACTCCTTCATTAGTGGAGGGAAGATAATGACAGCATAGCCATTCTCTTCTAACAAAGGGTACTGGCTCTTAATTGACACCAAACACATAAGAACTGAAATAGCTAGACTAACAGATGATCTACCCCCTATGTTTACACCATAGGGGAATAAGTATGACAGATATCTCACCATTTAGTAGGGGACTTCTGGAAACAAATAACATTACAAATCTCCCTAAAAAAATATTAAACTGGTTGGAGATCATCTCCCCAAAAAACATTATTTCATATCTCTTCACCTTTTACAGTTATTTATTGAGATAGGTCTTGAAGTAGAGACTATACATGCAATTTACGAGTTCCGCCAGTCAGATTTTATGGCAGAATTTGTTAACACCAACGTTAACAATAGAAATGCCTCCACCAGTAACGATAGGAAAACACTTTTCAAATTATTAACAAATAGTGTTTTTGGTAAAACACTACTGAACCCAGCCCGTTATGCCAATGACACGAAACTAGTGACTTCAGTTAGGGTCTTTTTATGAGAGGTGAAGAATCCTCGCTTTAAACCTATGGTACATTTAGGTGACAATAAATTATTGTCTGTCAGTTCCAGACCATTCATTAAAATTACTCATCCTAATTACATTGGGTTCCAGATTCTTGAGCTAGCAAAATACAGTTTGTACCATTTTTGGTACAGGGTACTTAAGAACCACTATACGGATAGGGTACAACTGCTGTATAGTGATACAGACAGTTTCATTTTCAGCTTACTAGCTAAAGATGTCTTTAACGAGATGGGGAAAGAACCCCTTAGTTTGTGGATGGATACGAGTAATTTTCCTGAAACTCACCCCTTGTATGATCCTTCTAAAAAGGGTGTTTTAGGACTTTTAAAGTCAGAGGTTTCAGACAGACACATCCTTGAAGTTGTGGCGCTCAAGCCCAAAATGTATAGTGTGCTTTTGCTTGACAATAAAAATTCCATCACCGCTAAGGGTATTTCCTGAGCTCTGCAAAGATCTTTAACACATAACCACTTTAAAGAGACCCTACACAGTAATGGTGTAGTAAATACTTTCCATTATTCACAAATCAGGAACGTAGGGGGGCAGATGGCAACCACATTCAATACTAAGAGGGGTTTAAGCGCATTTGATGATAAGCGCTTTTACCTAAATAAATACACTAGCCTAGCTATGGTCACCCCAGACATACCACCGGATTCCCACCCCAACGCCTCAGCCCAAGGAATGTCCACCGAGAGTGAAGGTGGTGACGTCATTGAGCCACAAGGTGAGGAAGGACGACACCCCACCAGTGAGAGTGAACCCTATGACGTCAGCAGTCCCTCACCTGAGGAAGAAGAGCCACTACACCCCATTCACTCTCTGGGTGATGATGAGTCATCATCTTCGTCCCATGGGAAGGACGGGGAGGAAGACCCCACAACAGACCTGTGGGCATGGAGGAGGGCCCTTGTTAGGAAGTATTATGAGGGGGGAGATGACTTACAATATGACTATGTTTAACCCCTTTGTACTTTCTTATTATGATCTATAAATCATAAAGGGTTATTTCTTTTCTCCTTCTTTTAAGTATATAACCAACTTAAAAACAACTAAGTTATGTGGGTCCCTCTTACGGTACACTCAAGGTCATCAAGTATGAGGAAGGGTGGTGAGGGGGGGGACCACCCCTACTGAGAGGATCCTGTTTTTTTTTACACTTGTCCCATAGAGGAAAGTGGGGGGGGGGTAACTGCCGCTCACCTGAGTGAGTGTTTATTATGCAAATAAATTCATTTTTTTTACTTAAATATACTGCCATACTTTACTGTATAAATGAACATGATCATAGCGGCACATAATAGATACCTATCTTCACTGTTTTTCTACTGCTACCACCCACACCTCGAATGACCTAAAATGGAGTGGTTCTGTGTGGCACTCCGCTTCTGATTTTCTTATCTGATTGCCCTACATAGGCAGCTACTTTGTATAAATGAACATGATCATAGTGGTACATAATAGATACCTATCTTCACTGTTTTTTCGACTGCTACCACTCACACCTCGGATGACCTAATGTGGAGTGGCTGTATGTGGCACTCCGCTTCTGATTTTCTTATCTGATTGCCATACATAGGTGGAGCTATCTGTCACCAAAATATCTACTTATGTATATATTTATAATATTATGTGTATACTGAATATTTATAATATTATATGTATACCGTATATTTATAATATTATATGTATACCGTATATTTGTAATATTATGCATGTTATTTTGTTCAAACTTTGTGGCAGGTACTTAGTGTAGGGTAGCGAAGATGGTCCCTGGTGCATTACAGTTGACTCCCTTGTTGTCCCAGGATAATGCCACCAGTTTCCAGTTAATCGATTTATAACACTGATTTATTAAAGGAATTTTCTGCCTAACTTCAGGTTTGCAATGGTATTCACTCACTTTATTACTAATTACTAGATCCACATTTCTATATTACACTATATATTGTCCGTATATTATCACTGAGGGTCGTGCCCTGGGGTAGGCCTCGTGGCTTGTGTATACACAGCCTAGCTGATGCCGTCTCTTGCCACTATTCTATATTTCTAATATTCTACATTTATATTATTTTATGCACAAGTCTCCTACACTTCCAACTTATATGTGTGTTGTGATACCCGTTCCCCTTCACTGTTTCACGAATCACTGTTCACTATTTTTTCTTTATATTGCTTACACGCATGTACACAGAGCCTCATGGCACTGCTTCCACGTGGTCTCCTGTTTCATTTCTATTTAACACAAAGTTCCATTGTTAATGACTGTATTCAACTTTCCAACGAGTCACTAAACACTTTGTGATGTCTGTAATCAGTGATCCATAGCTGCAGTCGTAAGAAATCCCGGTAAATGTCACGATTTTTACTGAGCGCACACAATAGGTCATTCCCTCTCCCACGAACACCACCCAACCAGAGTGAGTGAAAGCGAGAGACAGAGAGAGAGAGAGAGAGATTGAGGAGAGAGAGGGAGAGGAGACAGAGAAAGAGAGAAAGAGAGAGAGAGAGAGAGAGAGAGAGAGAGAGAGAGAGAGAGAGAGAGAGAGAGAGAGAGAGAGAGAGAGAGAGAGAGAGAGAGAGAGAGAGAGAGAGAGAGAGAGAGAGAGAGAGAGGGGGGGGAGACAGAGAAAGAGAGAAAGAGAGAGAGAGACAGACAGACAGAGAGAGGAGAGAGAGGGAGAGGAAACAGAGAATGAGAGAAAGAGAGAGAGAGACAGACAGACAGAGAGAGGCGACAGAGAGAGAGAGAGAGAGAGAGAGAGAGAGAGAGGAGAGAAGAGAAAGAAAAGAAAGAGACAAAGAGAGAGGAAATGAGGAGAGAGGAGAAGAAGAGAGAGAAAAGATGAAAGAGAGATGGAGAGAAGAGAGAGAGAAAGAGGGAGAGAAAATGGAAGAGTGAGAGAGAGAGAGAAGGAGAGAGAGAAGGGAAGAGAGAAAAGGAGAGAGCAAAATAGATAAGTGAAACAAAGAGAGTTTGATTGAGACAAAGATTAGGACAGAAACAGATAAAAGACAATGACAGAGATAAGGGTCAACAGTGAGAGAGGCAATCTGTCCTTTTAAAAATAACGGCTCTTTTGGCCGTTTGTCCGTATGGCCGAAAGTGGATGTAATTTGAAAATAAAAAAATGAAAATAAATTTGGGATTATTTTTTCAAAAACAGTAATTTAAGGGTCCTCTGATAGGTTAGGTGGGCAGGAAATTCTCTGAAAGTTTCAAAACATTATGAAAAACGTTAATTGAAAGTTTCCTCTTCTAGCCTTACTGAGTAGGCCGGACGACTCAAGCAGAAAATGATAGTACGTCACTTTTGTGAGTCGATTTCATTTCAAATTGCGTCCAAATTTGGCCATAGTGTGCATACGTGCCACAAGTGACGTTATTTTTAAGTGGACGGGTTGTCAACAGGTACGTCCATCCAGGCTTGCAGTGAGGGGGGGGGGGGGGAGGGAACACTGAGTCTCAGCTTCCCCCATAGGCACCAGTTAACCACAAGTAACTTCGTCCGATACCTGTTATCATTGATAATCATATGATGATGATTAGCATGATAAATGGTAGAGCAGGCAGCATGCCTTATCAGTCATCAGCGCCAACAGTCATAAACCTGCCTGTAGAAGCAGATCCCATCTGCTCATCATGAGGGACTTCAACCACGGAAGGATAGACTGGGAGAACAAGGAACCACATGGAGGTGAGTATACATGGAGAGCTAAACTATTGGAGGTGGCGACAAGAAACTTCTTAATCCAGCATGTCTAATGCTGGCTTATGCTGGCTTATGCAACCCACAAGAATGAGAGTTAATGATGAACCAGCGAGACTTGAATTAGTCTTCACTCTGGACGTCTCAGACAAAAGGGAAATCGGTTTCGAGGTAGGAAAGAGTGACCACAGTGTACAGATGTTTGAGTGTCTGGTTGAAGACTGGTTAAAGAACTCAAGGAGGGGATCTGAAAACTAAAGGCTGGCAATCCGAAATGGAAACTTTGAGGAGATAAAGAAATTTATAACAGATATAGCATGGGAAACAGAGATCAGGGAAAAGACGGCCCAAGACATGATGTACTACATCAGGCAGAGGAGTAAGGAGGCAGAAGAAATGTTTATCCAGGTCCAAACGGAAAACAACGAAATGCAGATGAGAAACCCATGGTGTTATCAGAGAAGTAGGCTAGCTACGCAGCAAAGTAAAAGGACGTGGATAAACTATAGAAATAACAGTATAGAAATAGTAGAAAATAGAAATAACAGAAACTAAAGAAATAAATGACACTTGAGAACAGAGAAAGATACCAGAGTGGCAGGAATTAATGTTAGGTTGAGAAGAAGGGCAGAAGGGCAATACGAAAATGACATCACAAGCAAGGCAAAGACTCAACCAAAATTGATGCACTGTTACGGACCCGAATCCAGCGTCCGAGCACGGAGCAGTGACGACCGCGCCATCTGTGGGTCAGCTCCCGAAACCCCCACCAAATGGACGACGCCACCTGGTGAGGACGAAGTGTACTGGTCACAAGGGCCAGTTTCCAGTCCTGTTCAGCACATAACACAGCCGTTGCTGACCTCTTGTGAGGTGGTGCTCAGACGACAGCGCCATCTATGGAGTGGATAGGTGGGCGTTTGTGTCTGAGCCTGTAAGTGAGGTGCTTGAGTGTGTCCCTGTTATTGATGACGTGTCTGCTTACAGAGTCGACCTGGGACTGCTGTGATGGAAGTTGAGTCAGTCTACCCAAGGCAGCCGTCCCCATACCTTGTGCTTTGCTGCAGCTGCTGTGAGTCGCCTCCCGGAGGAACACTGTGGTGTTACCCTGCCAGTGAAGTGGCAGTAGAAGGATTGTCGTACCCGGGACCGACTGCTGGAGACGATTGACCACTGGGGTATTGAGGACAGGAGAGTGATTTGTGGTATCACACGAGGCTCCTGACTAGGGCGCTACCCTAGTATCGCTCGTGGAGTGGCCTGACCAGCGTTGCTGATCCGGAACCTGCCAGCTGTTCTGCTGGACTTGCGGTTGACGGCCTCCACGGCGGTGCCCCAGTGGAACTGTGTTTTGGCTGGCCTGTGTCTGGGGTAGACTCAGCTTGATCAAAGGATTCGTCAAGAGACCACGAAAGCACCGAGGACTTGGCACCGAGAGGATCCAGCGTCTTCAGGAGAAGACGACCATGTATATACTTCCCCTGTGTAGTGTTAATACCCCTCCCCCTGTGTAACTTTTATATATTACTTATTGGTGAAGGTAATTATAATCTTAAGTTTTTGCCTTTCTTTCCCTTCCCCTTTTATTTTACTTGCGTCACGGATCTCATCCCTTGAAAGCCACTACTGGCTTGGGGCCGGATACCCTTCCTCTAATAACATCAGAGTACGAACCCAGTTGCGACCCGAGAGGGCCGTAACATAATTGGCATCCCCAGCGGGATCCGTCCCCTTGTTAAGTATATTTGACAGGGGTGGTGAAGTGGCGTAATCCCTGTAAATAATTCCCCCTGTGTGTGACGATTGGGACGTTATACGTCCTGTGCAGTGCTCAGAGTGACTAAGTGCGATATTGTGCAGTGCGGTGCTCGCTGTGATTAAGCGATTAAGTGCAATATTGTGTAGTGCGGTTCTCGGCGTGATTCAGTGCAATATTGTAGAGCGAAGTGTTCGCTGGGATTCAGTGCAATATTGTGTAGTGCGGTGCCCAAAGTAATTACGTGCAATATTGGCAAGTGCAGTGTTTGGTGCAATAAAGCGCAATATTGACGTAGAACAGTGCTCGGTGCATGAAGTGCTAAAGTGAAGCGGTGTGTTAGGTGCTAGTTAAGTGTTCCATCTGTGACAATGGCAGAAAAAGCTACCATCGATGATCTGGACGATGTTCAGGCTTTTCTGAACAGAGAGGACAGTCTTGCCAGATTAAAATATCTGAGCAAACAGGAACTGGTACTAGTTAGTGCCTACTTGGAGATAAAGATCCGTGCCAGTGATTCGCGTGTGGAGATCTTATCCAAGGTTCACCGGCATTTGAAGGCCGAAGAAAAACAAGAAAGTGAGGCACTAGGTACCAAGGAAAGTGAAGAAGTTGCTTCCACTGAAAAGGAAGATAAAGGCAGTGACATTGACAGTGATGCAGGCGAGCTGAATATTAGCTTGCTTACAGTCAAAATGCGCGCATTAGAGATAAATCGTGAAATAGAATGGATGAAATTAGGAATGGAAAGAGAGAGACAAGATAAAGAATTAGAGATGAGGCGTTTAGAATTAGAACGAGAAGAAAGAAGAGAAGAGCGAGAAAGAGTAGAGAAACGAGAAAGAGAAGAACGAGAAAGAGAAAGAGAAGAACGAGAAAGAGAAAGAGAAGAACGAGACAGACAAGAACGACGAGACAGAGAGGAAAGAGAGAGACAACATGAGCTAGAAGTATTACGGTTAGGTGGTCGGAGGCCAAGGACGGAAGCCAGCAGTTTCGATCCGGTAAGGAACATCAAAATGGTCCCCAAATTCAACGAGAAGGAAGTTTCAAAGTTCTTCGCAGCCTTCGAGAAAGTCTCTGCCTCTTTGGAGTGGCCAAGGGAGAATTGGGCCATCATGATACAGTCAGTCTTCACTGGGAAGGCCCAAGTCCCCTACTCCACGTTATCCCTTGACGACTCTGGCGATTATAACCAGGTGAGGAAGGTCGTGCTCATGGCGTACCAATTGGTACCTGAGGCGTACAGGCAGAAGTTCAGAAACCTGAAAAAGACCTCAGAGCACACTTTCACCGAATTCGCCACCATCAAGGAGCGACTTTTCCAGGAATGGTGTGCCTCTCGGAAGGTGGAGACCAAAGAAGACCTCGAGCAGCTCATACTGCTAGAGGACTTCAAGGATTGTTTGTCTGGAGACTTGAAGACGTACTTAGAGGAACAGCAGGTAGAGACCTTGAGTGCAGCAGCCAGAATGGCTGAGGAATACATCCTGAATCATAGGCCGTCTGCTAAGTACGTCCCAAGGAATTACCAACGCCGGTTTGACAAACCTCAGGACGAAGAAAGACCCGTCCCACGAAGCGCTAAGAAGACGCCCCCAAGTAGCCCTCGAAGGACTAGTCCTAGCAGTCCGAAACACCGGAGTCCGAGGAGGAATATGGTGTGCTGGACTTGTGGGCAGAAAGGGCATGTAGCTGCTATGTGCCGAGGCAGAATAGGTAGCGGCCCACGTAGGAAGGTGATGTTAATGAGCTGTGTAACACCACCAGCAGGAAGCCAGTCGACGACGACGCAAGAAGGATCAAGTTTGTTCGCCCTTCACACTTCGAGCGAATATGTAACGAGTGATCATACTGGTAGATCTGTAGTAGTGCTCAGAGATAGTGGCGCAGCCCAGTCCCTGATCGTGAGAAGCTCGTTACCCGAGGGAGTAAGTGTGGACGGGAGACAACAGGTTGTCCTGGTTGGGTTTCCTAGGACGCAGTATATCGCCCCCTTAGTGCCGGTACATCTCGACTCGCCTTACTTCAGCGGCACATGTGCGTTGGCAGTAGTCGATACCCTCCCTGTGGCTGGGATTGACGTGGTACTAGCCAACGACTTGGTGACAGATTGGAGCATCAATCTTCCCTAGGTCGTGGACGAGTCAGCCAGAACAGCAAGGTCTGAGGTAACGACGGGCCGTGGTAATATCCAGGTAAAAACAGACCCGGATTTAAACATGTTTAATTTGTCCTCTCACCCGCAGATCGACAGTATTCTAACAGTGTCTCCTGATTCTTCTCCCGACGAGGAACATGCGGTTACGATAGCAGAGGTAACTGGGCAAGAAGAGAGGCCTTGTGTGCAGGCACCCACGGATACCAACGAGTCTGGAGCGAAGGCGGATGTGTACTTGCGGTATGGCAAGGTACAGCGTTCATTGAACCGGCCAGAGATTCCCCAGACGCCAGAGGTATGTGAGGTGTGTTCGAAAGGTCTAGTGCCCTCTTTGGTCCAAACCAGGCTAATGGATGTAGCCGGCTATGGACATTTCAAGCTCAGGAAACTCGTCCCTAAGTTAACCAAATGTTTCTTAGCGGTATTTTTGATTCTTGTTCTCAGTAAGGACCAGTGGACGACCCGAAGGATGATGGCTCCCTTGAACATCGTGAAGAGATCCCAGGGATTGGAGACGTGCACAGTGAATGTTGCAGTTGAAGAAGGGACCTGGAAGGTGATAGTAGATACAGGAGGTACGCGATACGATAATATGAGTGATTGTTTCCGACAGGTTGACACCCCCCGCGTGATAGCTGAGCCTCAATACAGCGTTATGCGGAACGTTGGTCGACCTGACGGTGGCAGAGCGAATGCCATCTTCGATGTACGAACAGCTCCGTTGGAACTAGGTGTGAGCCTAGTAGAGGAGTCTGCTGTGAGTACTGATCTAACTGTCGCTGTGACTCTAAATGATCCGACCCCTGTATTCCAGGTTCCCGTCTCCCTGAAGGACTACCGGACCGGCACCAGAAATGCCATCTGTGACCAGCCATCATCGGTGCCCCGACACAGGGAAGTGTCGAGTCGCCCCTCATCGTGTCTACACCGATCCTTACTCGAGAGAGGTGAGATGATGCCCCTGCTTGACATCGCTGTGGAGACGTGGAAGATTACGTCAGGCAGGTCATTGCCTTCTATTTGCAAGTTCCCGTTGTGCCAGAATTGCCCAGTAGGACAGTTCTGTGGACGAGACAGCCTCGCCGTTCCAGTTTACGGTATAAGTGAGTCCATTTGGAGTTGTGTCATCGTACTAATTTGGTTTGTGATTCTCTTTTTAGAAACCCAAACCAAATTCTTTTTGGCGGGGAGGTGTTACGGACCCGAATCCAGCGTCCGAGCACGGAGCAGTGACGACCGCGCCATCTGTGGGTCAGCTCCCGAAACCCCCACCAAATGGACGACGCCACCTGGTGAGGACGAAGTGTACTGGTCACAAGGGCCAGTTTCCAGTCCTGTTCAGCACATAACACAGCCGTTGCTGACCTCTGGTGAGGTGGTGCTCAGACGACAGCGCCATCTATGGAGTGGATAGGTGGGCGTTTGTGTCTGAGCCTGTAAGTGAGGTGCTTGAGTGTGTTCCTGTTATTGATGACGTGTCTGCTTACAGAGTCGACCTGGGGCTGCTGTGATGGAAGTTGAGTCAGTCTACCCAAGGCAGCCATCCCCATACCTTGTGCTTTGCTGCAGGTGCTGTGAGTCGCCTCCCGGAGGAACACTGTGGTGTTACCCTGCCAGTGAAGTGGCAGTAGAAGGATTGTCGTACCCGGGACCGACTGCTGGAGACGATTGACCACTGGGGTATTGAGGACAGGAGAGTGATTTGTGGTATCACACTACGCTCCTGACTAGGGCGCTACCCTAGTATCGCTCGTGGAGTGGCCTGACCAGCGTTGCTGATCCGGAACCTGCCAGCTGTTCTGCTGGACTTGTGGTTGACGGCCTCCACGGCGGTGCCCCAGTGGAACTGTGTTTTGGCTGGCCTGTGTCTGGGGTAGACTCAGCTTGATCGAAGGATTCGTCAAGAGACCACGAAAGCACCGAGGACTTGGCACCGAGAGGATCCAGCGTCTTCAGGAAAAGACGACCATGTATATACTTCCCCTGTGTAGTGTTAATACCCCTCCCCCTGTGTAACTTTTATATATTACTTATTGGTGAAGGTAATTATAATCTTAAGTTTTTGCCTTTCTTTCCCTTCCCCTTTTATTTTACTTGCGTCACGGATCTCATCCCTTGAAAGCCACTACTGGCTTGGGGCCGGATACCCTTCCTCTAATAACATCAGAGTACGAACCCAGTTGCGACCCGAGAGGGCCGTAACATGCACAGCCACATCAGGAGAAAACAATAGTAAAGGAACAGGTAATGAAATTGAGGATAGGGGCAAACAGATTCACTACAAACGACAAGGATGTGTGCAAGGAACTGGATAAGAAATTCCAGGAGGTTTTTACATTAGAGCAAGTGGGGAAGTTCCAGAGATAAGAGAGGAAACAGTTAACCAGGAACCACTAGAAGAGTTTCAGATTACCAGTGGGGATGTGAGGAATCTTTTGCTAGAGTTGGCTGTGACAAAGGCTATAGGTCCAAATGGAATCTCCCCTTGGATACTAAAGGAAGATACAGAAGCAATGTGCCTGCCACTCTCAATAGCGTATAACAAGTCACTGGTAACAGGGGAACAGCCAAAAATTAGGAAGACGGTAATGTAGTCCTGATATACAAGAAAGGGGATAGACAGGAGGCACTGAACTACAGGCCAGTGTCCATAACTTGCATACCATGTAAGCCGATGGAGAAGATTGTGTGAAAAAGCTAGTGGAACATCTAGAGTGAAAGAACTTTGTAACACAGCATCAACATGGGTACAGGGATGACAAGTCCGGCCTCACAGGATTAATTGAATTCTACGACCAGGCAACAAAAATCAGGAAAGAAAGAGAGGGATGGGCAGACTGCATATTCTTGGATTGCCAGAAAGCCTTTGACACAGTACCACATAAGAGGCTAGTGAAAAAGCTGAATATGCAGGCAGGAGTGAAAGGGAAGGTATTCCGTTGGATAAGGGAGTACCTATGCAACAGAAGACAGCGAGTCATTGTGAGGGGTGAAGTCTCACAATGGCAAGATGTCACCAGCGGAGTCCCACAAGGTTCAGTCCTGAGACCTATTGTTATGACCCACATAGCCAGGGTAGAACGAGTAAGTAGAATACTGAGTTATTCTACTTACCTGACATGATTGAAAGGTCAGAGGAAAGATATGTATATATTAAATATACAATAAATATCAGTGAATATTTTAAAAGCATGAGCAGAGGATGAGCATGTAAATAAATGACATGAAATGAGATGTCAATTCTTTGGTGACATGATGTGGCGCTTGCAGGGCGTCATGACCTTGCTTGAGTCACAGAAGTCGTGAGAGAGTGTTGTGTTTTGTTGAGCTCCTGGCAGAGGAGGAACCCTTAACTGTGTGCTCCTTCAAGAGGAAGGAATCAGGCAGGCATTTATATGTGAAGCCTGTTGGATGACTTAATATACACAAGTCAGGAGCAGAAGAGCTGTAAGGCAGTCTTAAAGAGATCTTGTTGGATGTCTTAGAGAAACACGTCTGGAAGCACAGACAGCAGCTGAGTGCCCTTGAGATACAAATTCTGCATCAAAATCAAATAAGTTATTACATGGTTGCCTGAGCTTGATCGAGCGCCCAACGATCATGACAAGTGGTTATGTATATAGCACATATATTTTATTGAGCTGGTGAGCTCAAATAAGAGAGTAGAGATAGGAGAACATGCTGAAGGGAGGAGAGATACCTCCGCCCTTGCCGAAGGTCAAGCACTAAATGAATGAAGGAAGCCTCAGCCTTGAGACCAGGGAGGTGGCCTGCGTGTCTGGTCATGTTCCAAACTGGACCCTGCCCAGGATGGGGCAGGACCGTTGTCGGCGACGCAACAGTGTTTGAAGATATGTCGGATGGAGGAGTTTTATTTTCTGTGAATACATTTAATTGTGTTTTGTTAGGAAAACGTTAATTATGGCATGCTGATGAATTTGCAGGTTTGTGTGGGAGAACTGCAACGTTTGTCTGGGAGAACTGCAACGTTTGTGTGGGAGAACTGCAGCGTTTGTGTGAGGGAGAAATGCAACGTTTGGGGTTGGAGAACTACAACGGTTTGTCTGGGGGAAGTTAGTGAGAGAATTTCATACCAGAGGAGGAGTGTATGCTCAATTCCAAGTGTGAGCTGAAACTCATAGACGGAGCAGAACTGCAAGGTGGTGCAGGACTTCAAGTTGAGGAGTGGGACTCCAGAAACATAAGGAATCTTCGAGTAGTGTAGGGAGCTACACGTCGTTTGTGTGAAGCGTTTGGAGAGAGCTTCACTAACCTTTAAGGAGGACTTCATTGCTGCTGATTGGAGGAACTGCAGGAGTACCTTGTAGAATATTTTTGAGTTTCCCTAGCCCTTCAAAAGGCAGTCTAGAGGCGGTGATCAAGAGGGATGGATGCTCAGGGGTGGAGGTGGCATGTCTACCACCTCCACCATTAATCGCTGTGGCATCTTTATTACTCACCGCGCACGGTAATCCTGCCATCGTGGATCGTGTCGGGATTCAATTTGCGTGATCTTGGGCCAAAAAGTAAGGAAGGAATTGTGTAAGACTCGAGACATGTGCTCACCCATGAGGCACCAGGCACCCCCTTGTGGTGTATCTGGTGGTATTGCTCACATCTGATGAGTTGTCTTGTCTATGATAACTGGCAAGTGGTGGAATTTGGCAGAGCTTCTCAGTGTTCATCGTAGAGTAATATTCAGGAAATTACAGGCTGGGCAGAGCTTCTCAGTGTTCATCGGAGCGTAATATTCAGGAAATTACAGGCCCTGTTGGACTATAAAAATTCCACCTTGCCATGTCCGCCATGTTGTGTTGCCTGCCATTATCACACCCGGTGTACGAGCGAGCCATGCTCGTGGTGTGAGTGAATCGTCCACCAACGTTGTGTACGCCTGAGGCTCCAGCATGAGGTCTCGGCTACCCCGTGTCGCACCGCTCCGTGGCCAGACACTGTGGGGCCATGCGATGGCCACACCCTGGCCACACGCCTGTGGGCGACACCGGCCACACCCAAGCGCCACCTCCTCCAGGGCGAGGCGCTACGACCGCCTCGCGCTCCTCATGGCCAACCCCTTAGAGCCATGGGGTGGCCACACATGCCTTGGCCATACTCCCTAGGGCCACACCTAGTCGACGCATGTGGGAGCGATCTAGGTGTATTTCTGCAAGTGAGGCTGTGACCGGGGAAATGTATGTAAAGAGAATGGTAACGTGAGTACTTATTATTATGTAATGTATGCAGTGTCTCTGGACTGATGTTAATTCCGGTACCAGCTGTGTTGTCCCGTAGCGCCTGCCAGGTGAGGGAAACAGCTGAGAAGCAGCTGTCTGTACTGATGTGAAGGTGACTGTCTGTGTTGTGACGTGTGAGTGTATACACAGAACCACACATGTAGATGTATATTGATATATTTTGTATGTAGACTTACTCGAGTATGTAAACCGGTCAGTGTAGATATTTCTATCATATAAGTGATTGTTGATCTCTTGATTCAATATATATATCGTTCAGAATCAAGATTATTGCCATGTTGAGGCATGTTAATTATATCATTACAGAGGTAGGCAGGCCAGTGTAGTAGGGTTGTCAGTGGACACCCTGAGGTCTGTATAATTATGTATAATTTCTCTTGTGATATTTTATTATATGTAATTTTTTGATGCATGATGGGTAGCTATTTTATTTATGATCATTGATTGGTGTGTACCATTTCCATGTGTTTCATTTGCATGTATATTATCACGGTGTTGTGTGGTGAGTCAGTAATTGTGACTGCTGACTGATTGCCAAATGATATCATTAGCATGTGGGGTATACTGACGGCAACATTTTGTTTGTGTGTTTGGGCAGTGTTTTTGTTTGGTATACGTTATATTACTGCCCTAGGCACTGTGTTGTTCATTTAAGGAGGTCCCTTTAATTATTAAGGGGAATTCACAGTACTTATGAGAGAGCAAGCAATTGATAGGCTAATCTGCCTAATTAGGAGAATTAGTGTCAGCTGTCAGATTAGTGACGGTGTCTTATATTAACGTAAATTGTTTTGCTAGAGTAGTAGAAACCACACAGTAGTTCCTTGCAACTGTTGCAAGATTAGAGGGAGCAGTAATGTAAGTATACTTTTGTGTTGCCTAACCGTGTGTCATTACTGTGAGGGTACAGCAATTACCATGTTGCAGAGAGCTGCAACCGTATGTGGGCTGTGCATTTATTTTTTTATGTCACTGTAAGTGTGACCTGTGTAACCTGGGGTTACTTTGTGTTCTTTAAGTTGTGTTGAGGACTTAAAGATTCAGTGAGAGTTAACTGGGGTAATTAACGTCATGAGGGGTTGCACATTGCTTAATGAGAGAGCTGTTAAGGGGAACAGTGCTGAGCTTGTTGAGATACGTTTCAGGTGCAATTAATTGTCCGTGTGACAACTAATTGACCACTCTAGTTAATTGTGTAATTAGCATTCTCGTCATGAATTCATATTGTGGGAAGGAACTGTCAAGGTCTGACAGTATTTGTGTTATCCTAATTTGCTCGAGACTAATTACCTTTCTGGGGTATAGAAATTAGTGGCTCATGATAATTAGTGGGGTAATTAACGTCAAAGGTCTTGATGACTCAGTAAAGCGAGGTCATGGAGCTAGCATAACTTGTTGAATTAAATATTTCCTGTCTGGTGACAGTTGATTAAGATGCACTCATGTTAATTAGGGTAATTAACACATCGTCAGTAAATTCACAGTGTTTGATGAGACCTGCTTAGGCAGTGTGGAGTGAGACGTATTTATGTATGATTAATTATCGGTCCTGGTGACAGTTAATTAATTGCTCGGGGTTAATTAGGGTAATTAACGCTCATTAAAGTAAAGTTTTACATAGACTGTTGAAGAGCTACCAAGATAGTGGTAGGCTTAGTTAACCTAACTCGATTAGAATTAAATTAGTTGTCCGTTTGGCATTAATTAGGAATTACTCAATGAATACTTGAAAGGAGTCAAGTGTGGTGTAATTTAAGAGAATGAGTTATTGTTAACAAGTTGACTTGTGTTAAGAGAGACAAGTGTTGATGATTAACGTAGAGTACCATCATGTTGTTGTCTGAGAGAGACAAGTGTTTGTGATTAACGTAAAGTACTTTGTTGCTGACTGCTGTGGACAGTCAATTAACGTAATTAATCACATAATCAATTTTGTAATTGATTAAGGCAATTTCTTTTGTTTATAGTCTGGAGACGAGTAAAGTAATTTAGGGATTACTGGAGAAATGTCTCAGAATCCCACCTTGCCTGGCTTTGTTTACATCTGCAACTTCTTGCATGGAGCTGCAAGGAGTGTTCACATTTGATTGTGATAGGGGGAGTCAGTGTTGGACTACCCGCCTAGTTACGGGGGTCTCTCCTGTAGGGTTGGAGGACCCGCAAGATTGTGATTATAGTATCTGTTGACCGTGAAGCCGTGAAAATATTGACTGCAAGCTTGTGTCAACAGTGGACATCATTGTTCAGTTAGTTCATTTACTAACTTCATTACATTTACTTCATCGTTAGTTTAGTTAGTTAGCCCGCAGTGCGAGGGGCTGTTGAATAGCTGTGTTGCAAGTGCCACTGGATAGACATTAACGTAACGATAACCACTGTGGTTTAAACTAGGCTTGTTTATTATTTGTTTCCTATTTTGCGTCGTCAGTGGGCACACCTGTGTTCAGGTTAGTTCAGTATGCAGCCGCACAGCAATGGACCGGAGTCGTTGCTATTTAGCTGTTGTTATAGTGCCACTTGATGGACATTAACGTAACGTAAACTCGATGTTGTAGTAGTTTAGTCTCATGTAAATAAATTGTTAATTTGTTATAGAAAACGGTCTTTGATGTCAACCCTTCAACCATTCTTTTCCAACCATGTCCTGTTTTATACGATTGTTGCAATATGATCTTTTTTTTTTTTAATGACGGTTGTTCTTGGGAAATTCGAATTCCAATTCATAGCACGACATCAAATACAAATATTTGATTGTGAGATCCCGTCGGTTACCTCTTTTGGTTTTAACGTCCTTTTTAACTGGGAGGAACTAGCGGCTCAAGTGGACAGGTTTTCACCCTTGTGGTGGAAGCCTGGCGGTTGCTTTCCGTTTTTTCTTTTTCTATTGAGCTCATGCTTAGAGTAGATATATCTGCAGTGTGCAGTTCTTTATGCTTGAGGCCCACCTCCTAAGAGAGCTAGACGTAGAAAAAAAATCTCACATCCAGAAATATGGAAGGCGGCTAATGTAGTCCCAATATACAAAATGGGTGACAGACAAGAGGCACTGAACTACAGGCCAGTGTCCTTAACTTGCGTACCATGCAAAATGATGGAGAAGATCGTGAGAAAAAATCTAATAACACATCTAGAGAGAAGGGACTTCGTGACAAATCATCAACATGGGTTCAGGGAGGGTAAATCTTGCTTTACTGGCTTAGTAGAATTCTCCGATTAGGTGACAAAGATTAAGCAAGAAAGAGAAGGCTGGGCGGACTGCATTTTTTTGGACTGTCGGAAAGCCTTTGTCACAGTCCCACAAAAGAGACTGGTACATAAGCTGGAGAGACAGGCAGGAGTAACTGGTAAAGTATTCCAGTGGATAAGGCAATACCTAAACATTATTGCAAAGATTTACAGTGAGGGGTGAGTCCTTAGATTGGCGTGAAGTCACCAGTGGAGGCCCACAGGGCTCTGTTCTCGGTCCTATCCTGTTTCTGATATTCGTAAACGATCTCCCGTAGGGTATATACTCATTCCTCTCACTGCTTGCTGACGATGCCAAAATTATGAGAAGGATTAAGAAGAGGAGGACTGCTTGTGGCTTCAAGAAGACGAAGTCAAACTAAAGGAATGGTCGAACAAATGGTTGTTAGAGTTTAACCCAAGCAAATGTAATGTAATAAAGATACATGTAGAGAGCAGGAGGCCAGTATCATTTGGGAGATGAAATTCTTCAGGAGTCCAAGAGAGAGAAAGACTTGGGGGGTTCATATCACGCCAGACCTGTCCCCCTGAAGCCCATATCAAGAGGATAACATCAGCAGCATATGCCAGGTTGGCTAACACAAGAACAGCATTTAACTTGTGCAAGGAATCATTCAGAACTTTGTATACCAACTATGTCAGACCAATCCTGGAGTATGCAGCCCCAGCGTGGAGTCCATATCTAGTCAAGCATAAGACTAAACTGGAAAAAGTTCAAAGCTTTGCCACCAGACTAGTACCCGAGCTGAGAGGTATAAGCTACGAGGAGAGACTACGGGAATTAAACCTCACTTCGCTAGAAGACAGAAGAGTTAGGGAAGATATGATCACCACATACAAGATTCTCAGAGGAACTGACAGGATAGATAAAGACAAGCTATTTAACACAAGGGCGCACGCACTAGGGGACACAGGTTGAAATTGAGTGCCCAAATGACCCACAGAGATATCAGAAAGATTTTTTTTAGTGTCAGAGTGGTTGACAAATGGAACACTTTAGGAAGTGATGTGGTGAAGGCTGACTCCATATACAGTTTCAAGTGTAGATATGGTAGAGTCCAATAGGCTCTGGAACCTGTACACCAGTTAATATAGAGTTGACAGGCGGGACCAAAAAGCCAGAACTCAACCCCCAAAACCACAAATAGGTGAGTACACACAAACACACACTCCACAGTTTCAAGTGTAGATATGATAGAGCCCAGTAGGCTCAGGACCCTGTACACCAGTTGATTGACAGTTGAGAGGCGGGACCAAAGAACCAGAGCTCAACCCCCACAAGCACAAATAGGTGAGTACAAATAGGTTAGTACACACACACACACACACACACACACACACACACACACACACACACACACACACACACACACACACACACACACACACATGCACAAACTCATCCACCTCACAATGGAAAGTCACTATAAAAATCTAGTATAATAATTAATAATTCATTGTGCAGGGGGACAGAAAGCCAGAGTATATTCATGCACGTTAGGCTTTTATTGAGTTCCTCCACCCCACCTTAGGTCGAATTGATGACCCCACAAAAAGCAGACTAACTGCTGAGTTCCTACTTACTGCTAGGTGAACAGATCCATTAGGTGAAAGGAAATGTGCCCAACTATTTCTGTCCTGCCCGGGATTCAAACCCGGAATTTTCATTTGTGTCGAAAACGAACCCGCCTGTACTACCGGGACCCTTTATAAATAAACATTAGTTTTAGCGTCTTGAGAACTTCTTCTCTACCATGGGCAATCATCTCAAGAATGGTCTCCCAAGAAATCATCTATTGTCCCAAAAACAGCCCCCAGGGTGTGGGACTACAGGGCTCTCAACGTTCTTACACCTCCGAATCACTACCCAATACCACACATCCAGGATTTCTCCCTGGGACTCAGCAACGCAATCGTTTTATATGAAAACTTGACCTTTGTGCGAGCATTCCACCAGATCTTGGTGTAACCGGCAGACATTCCGAAAACGGTGATCACAACACCTTTTGGTCTCTCTGAATTCGTCTGGATGCCCTATGGTTTACGTAACTCAGGCCAGACCTTCCAACGCTTCATCAACCAAGCAATTAAAGACCTTTCGTTTTGCTTTGGCTACATCGACGATTTTCTCGTTGCACGTAAATCACCAACAGAACATCTGCTAAACCTCTGGCTCACTCTCACTTGATTGCGAGACCTCAGCTTGTAGCTCAACTCAGAAAAGTTCATTTTCAAAATTCCAGGGCTTGATTTCTTGGGACAGTAAGTGTCAGTAGCAGGGATCCAAATGCTAGAGAAGGAAATCAAAGCAATCAAGGAATTCCCGCACCCATCCACTCAAAAGAAATTACAAGAATTTCGTGGTGAAGTGAATTTCAATCATCGATTCATCCCACATTGCTTAGACACCTTAATATATTTGTACGACCTCTTACGGGATCGGAACACACTTCCTTGCTCCCATTGGATTTGATTCCCCAAGCAGAGATGGCATTTACCGACATAAAAGGCATTTTTTGGCTCTTGGCCATTTAGAGCAATTCACTTTCCTCGTGCACCCACTGTCTGACACTGCCACCAATCTCCCCACCAACGCTTCCAACCCAGCTATTGGTGCTGTACTACAACAGCTCAATGAAGGAAAATGGCGTCCAATTGCATTCTTTTAAGCACGCCAGTCACCCTCTAAAGAGAAGTACAGCACTTTTAATAGGGAATTTCTCCTCATTTATGCAGCCATCCAACATTTCCAGCACTTCCTCGAAGGGTGAGAATTCTTCATCCTCACAGTCCCCAAACCCCTTCATGTATGCATCTGAAATTCATGTCCCACTTTACCTCCATGTACGCCATGTCAAAGGAACTAACAAGTTCATAGCCAGTGCATTGTCTCGACCCACCATAAGCCAGGTCGTACAAAACTCGGCTCAGGTTGACTATTTTGTAATCAGCAAGGCCCATCAGGAAGACCCTGAACTGCAGCAAATACGAATATCTGACACAACCGGGTGCGTCATCCGAGACTGGTCCCGGACCTGAGAGTTATGAGCTACATCCTAAACCCAGTATTGGGAAGGCACTCATTAGCGTACCTGGATGATGTAGTTATCTACTCCAAGACATTTGATGAGCACTTACGAGATTTGACTGAGACGTTGACACTGTTAGATAAGGCGGGTTTCAAACTCAATGTGGGGAAATGCACTCTGGCATCTCAGAAATTCAAGTTTCTAGGATTCCAGGTGAGCACAGATGGTATCCGACCTGACCCCGACTCCAGTCTTGCCATTGTTGATATGCCAACACCTAAGACCGCAAGGAATGTTCGTATATTTCTGGGGGCAGCCGGATATTTCCGTCGTCACATTGAGGGTTTTGCAAGTACAACAGCACCGTTAACTGAGCTCACTAAGAAAAACGTTAAATACATTTGGAAACCTGAGCATGATAACGCTTATGTAAAATTAAAAAGTCAATTCATTACCACCCCAGTCTTGGCAGTACCTGATTTTGATAAGGAGTGGGAAGTACACACTGACGCCAGTGGCATAGCTATTGGTGGGTGATTAATTAATGCAACGTGATAATGACAATCTTCCTCATCCAGTAGCATATTTCAGCAGGAAGGTTAAGGGTCCGGAGGTCCGCTATTCTGCAACGGATAGGGAAGCTTTGGCTGTGGTAGAAAGTGTCAGGTACTTTGAACCGTATCTTTTCCAATGTCATTTTGTCATTTATACAGATCACAGGGCTTTGACTCATTTTTAAGAAAAGAACTAAGTGCCCTTGCATGTCACGTTGGTCTCATGAACTAGCTGCTAACTCATTCCAAATACTTTACAAGCCTGGTCCGTCACATGTTGTACCAGACACTTTGAGTAGAAACATTGCTACTATTAACGTAAATCTTAATATTGAAAGTATTTCCAGTGGAAACCGAAGTGGAAGGAAATTATTGAACATTTGGAGGAAGGAAAATATCCGTCGAAGAAACGTAATTTAGCAATTCATGATTTTGAAATGAGGGATGGGGTCTTATTTTATGTAAAGGGACAGAAGGATCGTGAAGTTTTTCAGCTGGTTATCCCAGAGGTGTTGAAGAAGTCGGTGTTGAGACTTGCACATGCGTCTAAGATTGCAGGACATCCGTGGATTTTTAAAACTCACATGAAAGCCAAGTCACTCTTTTTCTTCCCCGGTATGTTAACAGAGGTCATTAACTTCGTTAATGTGGGAGAACTTAACTAAACTGATGAAAAATATTCCCGAGTCACAGTGATTATCATTCACAGAAAAGCTACCAGTGATATATGCGGACTGGGAAAAGAAAACACCGGATAACGACCAAAACTCAGGAACAGATAGTTTAGAGAACCGCAGCAGTAGTGTGGAGGAAGAGGGTATTGTGGTACAAAATAACAGCAATATTGCAGAGCCAGGTAATATAAACAATGAGAGCAACAGTGAGACAGAGTGCATAAATGAAGGAATTGGGACGAAAGACGGAGATGGCTCCAATAGAGAGGTAGACAAGACAGGCACAAGTATAAATACCCTAAAAAACGTAAAAACTGAAAATATTTGCAAATTCTAGGCTCAAGGAATATGCAAATATGAAAAATTAGAAGCAAAATACAATTTTCTGCATCCTCAAAAATGCAGGAACATGTTGGCGAGGGGTACATACCGTTTTGAAACGGGGTGTAGATACTTCCACCCTAAATTATGTCAATTTTCAATTAGACAAAAAATGCTTCAGTCTTCAGAGTCCGGAATTCCACGTAAGAGGTACACAGTGTTATAGATGGGAAGATCAATACGATACTACTGGAAGTTTTTTTAGAGGAAGGCAGAAACAGAGTAGAAAATATAAGAGAGAGGAGCAGTCAGATGCAACCACTACAGGATTACAGAGGGGAAGGGAGATACCCACAAGATTGAAATACAAATTATCAATAAGGCCACAGGTACTATACCACACAACACCCATCCTACTACCAAAACTGGACGAACCACTTCCAAAACAACACACCCTGGACCTGGGTTGAGTGGGGGGGGAAGAACTATCAAAGCCCACCAGAAGTGACATGCAATATGGGAAATAATTCATATTTGCAAACATGCAAGGCTTGAAATCAAAATCAAGAAATAAAGTTCATAAATTGCCTCCTAATAGAATCGAACTCAATATTCGGTGCATATATAGAAACCCACACAAAAGACCACATAGATAGTGAAATCTGGATTCCCAATTATAATCTATATAGATGTGACAGAGTAATTAGGTCAAGAGGAGGACTGGGTCTGTATATTAAAGATGAGCTGGCATGCACAGAACTCCAGAACTCGTCCAATGAGGTGGCAGAGGTACTTGGAATCAAGGTAGAAAATATGAATCTACTTATTATTTTAATATACAAACCGCCAGAATAGTATGGAGAATAGTATGTAATAACATTATAGCAGGAAATCAACCTTGAAATAACCAACCACAGGTCAGAGAACTAGTGAGGTTCTGTGACAAATTCTCACTCAGTCAGCAGATTACAGAACCAACTAGGAACGAAAACACGCTGGAACTGATATTCACGAACAATGATGAGCTAATCAGAGACATTACTGTCTCAGATACTATATACTTGGACCACAAGATCATTGAAGTGCAAACTAACATTAATAACGGCAGTAGGCCGAAGAGAAACAACAAGCGAGAAGGGTTATTCAATAAATTCAATTTTAATAATAAAAGGATAGACTGGGGGAAAATAAACAGGGAACTTACAAACATTCAGTGGGAAAATGTTCTAAGAAATAAAAATCCTACACAAGGAATAAAAAAAACTGACTTCTGAAGCATATGAAGTCTGTCCGAAACATGTTCCCTTGAGGAAAGCCAGAAAGAGATCAAAAGTAGAAAGAGAATGCAGACGACATTGCAAAAGAAGGAAGAAATTAACTGAAATGCTTAAGCAGGCACAACTCTCCATACAAAGAAGAAATAATTTAAACAGAGAGATTGAAGAAATCGAACAGAGACTGAAGCATTCCTATCAGACTGAAGAAAGGCAACTAGAACAGAAAGCAATTCAAGTAATAAAGAAAAATCCAAAATATTTCTTCACAGCAATAAAAAGCAAATACCACTGCCAGTATTGGACCTATTCGTATTAGTGAAAGTTCATACACTGAGGATGACAAAGAAATTAGTGAAATCCTAAAAGAGCAGTATAAGGACATGTTTAGCACTGCACTCCGATACTCAGCATGAAAGTGGAAGATTCGGACAATTTATGAGTGATATCTAGACACCTGTAAATATAACTGATTTCACCACGAGCGTAGCAGATTTTGAAAGAGAAATTGACAATATGCCCATGCACTCAGCCCCAGGTCCAAACTCATGGAATTCAATATTTATAAAGAAATAGAAAGTGCCGGTAGCACAGGCACTCAGTATAGTGTGGAGGAAGAGCTTGGATACGGGGAAGATACCAGATGCGCTGAAAGCAGCAGACATTGTCCCTCTACACAAGGGAGGTAGCAAAGCATTGGCAAATAATTATAGACCAGTTGCCACTAACGTCCCACATAATAAAAATGTTTAAGAGAGTGATCAGGAGTCAGGTCACTAGATGGAAACTAGTTCTAGAAAAAGTGAGTACTAAGCAGTACTCACTGCTCAGAAACCTGACTAGAAACTTCTCAGGTCACTAGATGGAAGATTCATGGAAACCAATGACCTCCACAATCTAGGCCTACATGGATTTAGAGCAGGAGGATCATGCCTCTCACAACTACTTGACCATTATCACAAAATCACTGAGGCATTAGAAGTAAAACAGAATGCGGATGTTGTATACACAGACTTTGCAAAGACATTCGACAAGTGTGACCATGGAGTGATTACACAGAAAATGAGGTCAATGGGTATAACTGGTAAAGTGGGACGCTGGATACTTAATTTCCTGTCGTACAGAACACAAAGAGTAACAGTCAATCAAGTAAAATCGAGTCCGGGTGCAGTTAAAAGCTCTGTACCTCTTGGTACAGTCCTTGCACCACTGCTGTTCCTTATTCTCATATCAGATATAGATAAAAATACAAGTCACAGCTTAGTGTCATCCGTTCAGATGATACAAAAATCAGCATGAAAATTACCTCTGCTGAAGACATCGACAAACTACAAACAGACATTAACAAAGTTTTCGATTGGGCAGCAGAAATTAACATGATGTTTAACTGTGATAAATTCCAGGTACTTAGATACGGCAAAAATGATGATCTGAAACATAATGCAGGGTACAAAACACAATCGAATCTGCCCATAGTAGGAAAACAGCATGTTAAGGATTTGGGAATAATGATGTCCGACGACTTAACGTTTAGGGAGCATAACCAAGCAAGTATTGCGTCAGCCAGAAAAATGATAGGATGGAGAACTTTCAAGTCCAAAGATCCCATCACAATGGTTGTACTCTTAAAATCACTTGTGTTGTCCTGTCTTGAGTACTGCTCAGTACTCACTTCCCCCTTCAGAGCAGGAGAGATTGCTGAAATAGAGGGAATACAGAGAACATATACAGCATTCATAGACGAGATGAAGCACCTAAATTAATGGAATCGTCTGGAAGCACTCCAAATGTACTCACTAGAAAGGAAACGAGAGAGATACCAAATAATATACACATGGAAAATACTGGAGGGACAGGTCCCAAATCTGCACAGAAAAATAACAACGTACTGGAGTGAACGATATGGAAGAAAATGCAGAATAGAACCAGTGAAGTGTAGAGGTGCCATAGGCACATTCAGAGAACACTGTATAAACATCAGAGGTGTGCCGTTGATCAACGTCCTACCAGCGAGCATCAGAAATATAACCGGAACAACCGTGGACATCTTCAGGAGAACACTGGATTGTTTTCTTCAAGGAGTGCCGGACCAACGGGATGTGATGGGTATGTGGGCCTGTGGGCCGCTCCAAGCAATAGCCTGGTGGACCAAACTCTCACAAATCTTGCCTGGCTTCGGGCCGGGCTTGGAGAGTAGAAGAACTCCCAGAACCCCATCAAGCAGGTATCAAACAGGTATCTCTCTCTCTCTCTCTCTCTCTCTCTCTCCCATCTCTCTCTCTCTCTATCTATCTCTCCCATCTCTCTCTCTCTCTCTCTCTCTCTCTCTCTCTCTCTCTCTCTCTCCCATCTCTCTCTCTCTCTCTCTCTCCCATCTCTCTCTCTCTCTCTCTCTCCCATCTCTCTCTCTCTCTCTCTCCCATCTCTCTCTCTCTCTCTCTCTCTCTCTCTCTCTCTCTCTCTCTCTCTCTCTCTCTCTCTCTCTCTCTCTCTCTCCCATCTCTCTCTCTCTCCCATATCTCTCTCTCTCTCTCTCTCTCTCTCTCTCTCTCTCTCTCTCTCTCTCTCTCTCTCTGTCTCTCTCTCTCTCTCTGTCTCTCTCTCTCTCTCTGTCTCTCTCTGTCTCTCTCTCTCTCTGTCTCTCCCATATCTCTCTCTCTCTTCCATCTCTCTCTCTCCCATCTCTCTCTCCCATCTCTCTCTCTCCCATCTCTCTCTCTCTCTCTCTCTCTCTCTCTCTCTCTCTCTCTCTCTCTCTCTCTCTCTCTCTCTCTCTCTCTCTCTCTCTCTCTCTCTCTCTCTCTCTCTCTCTCTCTCTCTCTCTCTCTCTCTCTCTCTCTCTCTCTCTCTCTTTAAAGATAGTTTTCCTATTAATTTCAATAATTAATAATTAGAATTAACGTTTTAAAAACCTATGCTCCAAAATGTTATATAATAACATTTAAAACACGTTTTATTAAAACGTTATGACCTTACGTTTTATTCTCGTCTTTACAAATTCTCAAAACACATATATTAAAATAATTTAAAACGTGCTTAAAGCAATGAAATGTCGTTTTTAGCTCGCTTAGAAAACCTGAAAATATTTGGGGGGGTGCAAGGCTAAGCAGGTAAATTTCATATCTGACTCATATTGGTCCAATGAGAATGACCACAATCCTTGCAACATATTATTGTTAAGAAGGTTTCAGACTTAATTTTGAGGTTTTTCTTTGAACACATCCCTGTGTTTTCATTGCTCTTAATGAAACACCCTGACCATAATTTTTCCCCGTACAGTCATGCACCTCGTTGTAGAATATCTTAATTTTTATAATAATCGTGAGTCCTGCATTCCCAATATCCCCCTTGAGTTACTTGTCACTCGATACAATGTTTGGTGAATCCCATGCATATAATATCACTGTTGATATGGTTATAGCTCTCGTATTAGCATCCTTTGTAGTATTTTGACCCCTATATGAATATTCTGCAAGACTGACTGTGGTAAACTGTATTCCTGGCGTGTTGTCAACTTATGATACTAACCTGATAGCATAAGTGTCATGATGTTTTGTGTGATTTGAGTGCTGACAATATGAGTGGGGTCTTACCTTGTTTATCTGTGACATTGATGTCTGCCCCGGCGTGGAAAAGGAACTGCAACACGCTACTTTTACCGTAACTGGCCGCCTCGAGAAGAGCTGTCAACCCTGCCAACACACAAAATTGTTATTAACACTATCACGACTCCAGAAGCATTTGGAAATTATTGAAATAATCTTCATGCACATTATGAAATGTTATTCCGGGGAATTAGGCCTGCTTTGAATATTAAGTAGTACAATTTGGTATGAATATTTTCTTTTTCACAAAGTTAAAGATGATAAATAAAGACATCCGGCACACCACCATTTGGTATTGCTTGAGACGAAAGTATAATTGGTGATACTGTCATGCAAATTTAATGATCAACAAAGATATCTTATACCCCTCAAAATCTGACCATACTTGGGTGAGGTAATAGTTCCCGTGCTTCTCTCAACAATTAAGTAAGATAATAATTATTGGTTCCCAACACATTACTAATTATTATCTAGCCATACTGTGCATGGAGAAAGAATTTTTTTTTACAATTTTAAATGAGCATGATGTTACAGTTGCTTATTTAACAAGAGGTTAAGTAGTGAAATCGTTTATCACACCGGTTGCAGTCTAACCTTGCTAGCTCTAAACGATAAACACAGTTAATCACACCATTTAACTTTGGTTATTCTCTTTAGCTGGCAAGGTTAGACTGCAACCAAGAATTTCAATAATTAGCATCTTGTTAAAAAAGCAATAGTAATATCATGCTTAACTAAACATAAAAAATAATTATTTTTTACTGAAATTAAACTAAACATAAAAAATAATTATTTCTTCAAGTACAGTATGGTTAGATAATAATTAGTTATGTGTAAAGAATATAAGAATATTCAGCATTATGTAATTTTTTATGCTATAATAATGCTTGAAGCATGGGTGATAGGGTGATACCAGTGTTAAACAGGATAATTATTATAAACAAATCTCACAAGTTATCTAACTAAAACATTACAGAAATGTTCATATAAATAGATGGCCACAATAACGTGGGAAATAACAGTTCCCTCGTTATTGGATAGGTTTGGAAGCCACACCCATTTGCTGTGGAAAAGGGGCGGAAAAGTGGCGGCGACAGCAGCAATAGAGAAATATAAGTCAGGACCGATGCAGGTGACATTCTTGCAATCGAACCTGCATTCAAATCTTTGTGTCGTTTACACAACCTCTGTAAACGTCTTGTCCCAGGTCGCTCTGTGGCTTCTGGCACCTACACTATAGAGAGAGAGAGAGAGAGAGAGAGAGAGAGAGAGAGAGAGAGAGAGAGAGAGAGAGAGAGAGAGAGAGAGAGAGAGAGAGAGAGAGAGAGAGAGAATGAGAGAGAGAGAGAGAGAGAGAGAGAGAGAGAGAGAGAGAGAGAGAGAGAGAGAGAGAGAGAGAGAGAGAGAGAGAGAGAGAGAGAGGGAAAGAGAGAGACAGAGAGAGAGAGGGATATATATATATATATATATATATATATATATATATATATATATATATATATATATATATATATATATATATATATATATATATATATATAACCCCCAGAAAGTGCAAACAAAGTGCACTAGTGATTTCCCCGAGTGTTGATAATGTGTAACAAGTGTGACGGCGGCCTCCCTCGCGTGCCCCCCCTCCACCACCCCCGCCCGCCATCTTCCCCCACCCCGCTACCTGCGCCCGACCCAGCCAGCCGCCCATCAACACACAGCCTACCCACACATGGTGCCCAGGCCATGCCCAACTCCCCCAGGAGGGTAATGCTTGCCGTGTTACTCTACACCTGGGAAGGAGAGGGTGCACTCAGTGGGCAGCCAGGCGTCATCACATCCAGGAATGGTACATGTCGCACCTGATACACAGCCTCTTTCCAGCCAAGAAGATGACCATCCAAGAGGAAACTGTCAAGTGTATGACATACGGTATCGTCTCAATTCAAATGGAACTGTCCGCTTTTATTCTATAAATTCAGGTGGTTGTCTAGGCTCTAGGCGTCTGCCCCGGGGAAGTGACGATGGTCAACCTGCTGCAGGAGCGAGGAACAATACCTCCCTCTGCTTCATTTCAGCAGATAATCTGCTTGAAGCAGTCACAGCGACGTCCACCAGGACCTTGCACCACATCCCCAAGGCTGCCCGTCACCAAGCAGCAGCCAAACTCATCAGTCTGCTGACAAAGGTCAACAATGCTCCCAGAACCTCTGGATCGTGGCGCAATCTCCTTCTTTTTGGGAATGCATGCCTAGCATTACCGCCCAGGAGAGACAAGTCATTAGCAACCTCTGTAATCAGGGTACTTAATGAATTCCTCAGAGCAGACAACCTGGTCCGCCTCCCCCCTCGTGCCAAGAACACCAGCCGCAGGACGACCAACAATAACTCATCTGAGAACCACAAAATGAGAGCACAGATCACCAGGAAAATGGAAGAGGGCAATACCACAGGTGCCATCAGAATCATGACCAGCGATGACACTATTGCCCCCAGGAACACCACGACAGCAGAGGTTCTTCAAGATAAACACCTACCCAGAGCCCCAGACAGCAGCAGGGATCCCCAGGAAAACAATGCTGGCATAGAACCCTTGACTGTTCGAGAATTAAAGGTTTACAGAGCAGCGATGTCTTTCCCAATAGGTTCAGCAGGGGGCTTTACAGGCCAAAGACCCCAGCACATCAAACAAATGCTGAACCCGATGCTTGGAGATGCTGCAAAGGACCTTCTAGTGGAACTTACCAGATTCTCCAACACGTGTTTGGCTGGCGGCATCCCTCAGGACATCAGGCCTGTCTTTTATGGTGCAGCACTCTGTGCTCTTAAGAAGAAGGATAGGGGTATCAGGCCCATTGTCGTTGGCAACACCCTCCTACGCCTCGTAGCTAAGGCTGCAGTGAGATCTATCAGCCAGGAAGCAGCCACCTTGCTGAAACCTCATCAGCTCGGGTTTGGGATTCCCCTAGGTTTTGAAGCTGCAGGACATGCAGCGCGGGCTTACATTGCTGATCTCCCGGACCAGAAGGCACTAGTAAAGCTTGACTTCAAAAATGCTTTCAATCAAGTCAGACAAGACGCTGTCCTCAGGGCTGTACACAACCATTTCCGTCCCCTTTACCCGTTCATCCGATCGTGCTACAGTGGGGACTCTAAGCTTCTTTTTGGGGAGCATGAAATAAACTCCTGTGAAGGTGTCCAACAAGGCGACCCCTTAGCACCCCTCCTTTTCTGCCTAGCTATCAAAGAGGTCACTGATAGTCTGACAAGCGAGCTAAACATCTGGTACCTGGATGATGGCACTCTCGCTGGAACCCCGGAAACCATTTTGGAGGATATTAGGAAAATCCAGGGGCAGGGAGCAGCCTTAGGCCTCATTCTCAATGCATCCAAATGTAAAATAATCTCCCGCAACCCAAACATTACTGGGCAAATACGAAATGTTCTTCCAGACATTCTCGTTGTCGAGCCACCGGACTGCACTCCTCTGGGTTCGCCCCATTGGCCCACGAGCAATCGAGGAGGTCCTGGCTGCAAAAATCACTGATCTAAAGAGAATGCTGGACAGGATTGACAAGATTGATGCCCATGATGCTCTCTTTCTCCTCACAAGATGCCTGTCTCTCCCTAAGTTGACCTACTTTCTGAGATGTTCTCCATCCTACAGCAGCACTAAGTTAAATGTGTATGACACCCTTCTGAGGTTCATGCTGGTGAAAGTCCTGAACCTGCCATTGGACGACTCTCAGTGGGAGCAAGCAACCCTTCCTGTAAGACTCGGCGGCCTTGGTATCCGCACAGCCTCCCAAATTGCTCTACCAGCCTTCCTTTCCTCCTCCCACGCATCGCACGACCTCGTCAGAGATATCTTACCTGCAACCCTGAGAGATTCAGCAGGAATACACGATCCTGCTTTCACTGAATGTTCAAATCAGTGGGATATTCTTGCAGCCCCAGCAACCATTATAGAGCCAACAAAACAACACAAACAGTCCGGCTGGGACCACCCTCTAGTGGAAAAAGTTGCTGATGCCATGCTCAGCGTCGCAACATCAGACAAGGAGAAAGCCCGCCTCAGAGCAGTGCGTGCCCCCCATGCAGGAGACTTCCTCCTGGCAGTACCCATATCAGCAATGGGCACGCGCCTAGATCCAGAATCCCTTCGTGTAGCAGTAGCCCTCCGCCTTGGTGCCGCAATTCACACTGAATACACTCGTATTTGCAACAGGGTGGAAGCAGACCAACACGGACTGCATGCGTTGCATTGCGGAAGCACAAAGGGCTGGCATGCAAGACACAACGAGGACAATGACATCATCAAGAGAAGCCTCATCTCAGCTAGGTGCCCAGCGGAGAGAAAACCTCGCATCCTAGGGGTCCAAAACCCGGATTTCCTCGCACTTTGCCCTGATGGCATCACCATATACTTATGGAAGGAGGGTAGACAGTTGGTGTGGGACTACACATGTGTATCCACCCTGGCTGACACCTATGTACACTTCGGAGCTGATCAAGCAGGTGGGGCAGCCAACCACAGGGAAACAGCTAAATCACTCAAGTACAGGGGACTGGAAGGTCAATACCTCTTTGTTCCTATAGCGTCTGAGACGCATGGCCCCTAGGGGCAAGAGTGCCTTGGGATTTCTCAAGGAATTGGGTTCCAAGCTCAAGTTCCAAGAGACCCAGGAGCTTCCAGTTTATTGTTTCAGCGCCTCAGTGTGGCGATCCAGAGGGGAAATGCTTGCTGCGTCCTCGGTTCCGTTCTGGAAGAGGAGGAGCTTCAAGAGAGCCATAACCTTTAGGCATTTGTCTTGCATGTTTTGTAACCTTTAAATACACAATAAAGCAAAAAAAAAAAAAGGAAGGGGGTGGTAGGAGAAAAGCACACAGAAACTGTATTAGAGGGGACCTACATTCTTTCCAATGCGTTATGTGTGGTTTTCTCTGAGGCTATGGGTCCCCCTTCTTCCTGCCAGAGGTGGTACTCCATTCCTTTTTTTTTTTTAATTTAGGTTTAAAAAAGAATATATATATATATATATATATATATATATATATATATATATATATATATATATATAAATATATATATATATATATATATATATATATATATATATATATATATATATATATATATATATACACACACACACAACTTTAGAACACTTTCCCACCAGGAGACTCGAACCCTAGCCAGCACAGAAGCCTTCCAGCAACTGGCATAACAGGTACGCCTTAACCCACTCCACCACCTGCTCAGACCCTTAAAAGAGATGGTAATTTCGGAGTATTTATACACTCCAAAGACCACCACCTCCCAAGAGCACTAGAGCAAGAGAGGGGTAATTTTTAAGTTTTTTCATCAAGTCCCTGTTAATATGGGAGAACACTGTGTCTATGCTTAAGGCACAACTCTCCTAAACACGAGAGTGAAGTATACAACTTTAAAACACTTTCCCACCAGGAGACTCGAACCCTAGCCAGCACAGAAGCCTTCCAGCAACTGGCATAACAGGTACGCCTTAACCCACTCCACCACCTGCTCAGACCCTAAAAGAGATGGTAATTTCTGAGTATTTATACACTCCAAAGACCACCACCTCCCAAGAGCACTAGAGCAAGTGAGGGGTCATTTTTACGTCTTTGGAGTGTATAAATACTCTGAAATTACCATCTCTTTTAAGGGTCTGAGCAGGTGGTGGAGTGGGTTAAGGCGTACCTGTTATGCCAGTTGCTGGAAGGCTTCTGTGCTGGCTAGGGTTCGAGTCTCCTGGTGGGAAAGTGTTCTTAAGTTGTATACTTCACTCTAGTGTTTAGGAGAGTTGTACCTTAAGCATAGACACAGTGTTCTCCCATATTAATAGGGACGTGATGAAAAAAACATAAAAATGACCCCTCACTTGCTCTGGTGCTCTTGGGAGGTGGTGGTCTTTGGAGAGTATAAATACTCCGAAAGTACCATCTCTTTTAAGGGTCTGAGCAGGTGGTGGAGTGGGTTGAGGCGTACCTGTTATGCCAGTTGTTGGAAGGCTTCTGTGCTGGCTAGGGTTCGAGTCTCCTGGTGGGAAAGTGTTCTAAAGTTGTATACTTCACTCTCGTGTTTAGGAGAGTTGTGCCTTAAGCATAGACACAGTGTTCTCCCATATTAACAGGGACTTGATGAAAAAACGTAAAAATGACCCCTCACTTGCTCTAGTGCTCTTGGGAGGTGGTGGTCTTTGGAGTGTATAAATACCCCGAAATTACCATCTCTTTTAAGGGTCTGAGCAGGTGGTGGAGTGGGTTAAGGCGTACCTGTTATGCCAGTTGTTGGAAGGCTTCTGTGCTGGCTAGGGTCCGAGTCTCCTAGCCTCCTTCGAGTCTCAGCTAGGGTCCGAGTCTCCTCTCCTTCGAGACCAGAAGACATGGCAGGATGTGCAGAATACCCCCGTTGAAAAGCAGAGGTGCAACAGGTACTCTGAGAGAGAACTCTATCAACAACAGAGGCCCGAGACTGTTCAACACGCTTCCACTACACATAAGGGGCATAACTGGCAAACCCCTCACAGTGTTCAAGAGAGAACTGGATAAGCACCTCCAAAGGATACCTGATCAACCAGGCTGTGACTCATACGTCAGGCTGCGAGCAGCCGCGTCTAACAGCCTGGTTGATCAGTCCAGCAACCAGGAGGCCTGGTCGACGACCGGGCCGCGGGGACACTAAGCCCCAGAAGCACCTCAAGGTAGCCTCAAGGTAAGGTTTACAAGCGAGCAGTGAGAGCTTTCGAAAATGTAAATGCGTACCTTGAACATTTAGAGGGTTCAGTGCCACGGGTCAGCATTCACGACGATGGAATTATTAACGAATCACGTAACTTGTGTTGGGACCCCTCTCTCCCCCCCCCCTCCCTGGGAGGGAGGGAGCCTGTCGGCCGAGCGGACAGCACGCTGGACTTGTGATCCTGTGGTCCCGGATTCGACCAGGGCGCCGGCGAGAAACAATGGGCAGAGTTTCTCTCACCCTATGCCCCTGTTACCTAGCAGTAAAATAGGTACCTGGGTGTTAGTCAGATGTCACGGGCTGCTTCCTGGGGGTGGAGGCCTGGTCGAGGACCGGGCCGAGGGGACACCAAAGCCCCGAAATCATCTCAAGATAACCTCCTGGTGGGAAAGTGTTCTAAAGTTGTATACTTCACTCTCGTGTTTAGGAGAGTTGTGCTTTAAGCATAGACAGAGTGTTCTCCCATATTAACAGGGACTTGATGAAAAAAACGTAAAAATGACCCCTCACTTGCTCTAGTGCTCTTGGGAGGTGGTGGTCTTTGGAGTGTATAAATACTCCGAAATTACCATCTCTTTTAAGGGTCTGAGCAGGTGGTGGAGTGGGTTAAGGCGTACCTGTAATGCCAGTTGTTGAAAGGCTTCTGTGCTGGCTAGGGTTCGAGTCTCCTGGTGGGAAAGTGTTCTAAAGTTGTATACTTCACTCTCGTGTTTAGGAGAGTTGTGCCTTAAGCATAGACACAGTGTTCTCCCATATTAACAGGGACTTGATGAAAAAACGTAAAAATGACCCCTCACTTGCTCTAGTGCTCTTGGGAGGTGCTGGTCTTTGGAGTGTATAAATACTCCGAAATTACCATCTCTTTTAAGGGTCTGAGCAGGTGGTGGAGTGGGTTAAGGCATACATGTTATGCCAGTTGCTGGAAGGCTTCTGTGCTGGCTAGGGTTCGAGTCTCCTGGTGGGAAAGTGTTCTAAAGTTGTATACTTCACTCTCGTGTTTAGGAGAGTTGTGCCTTAAGACACAGTGTTCTCCCATATTAACAGGGACTTGATGAAAAAATGTAAAAATGACCCCTCACTTGCTCTAGTGCTCTTGGGAGGTGGTGGTCTTTGGAGTGTATAAATACTCCGAAATTACCATCTCTTTTAAGGGTCTGAGCAGGTGGTGGAGTGGGTTAAGGCGTACCTGTTATGCCAGTTGCTGGAAGGCTTCTGTGCTGGCTAGGGTTCGAGTCTCCTGGTGGGAAAGTGTTCTAAAGTTGTATACTTCACTCGTGTTTAGGAGAGTTGTGCCTTAAGCATAGACACAGTGTTCTCTCATATTAACAGGGACTTGATGAAAAAACGTAAAAATGACCCCTCACTTGCTCTAGTGCTCTTGGGAGGTGGTGGTCTTTGGAGTGTATAAATACTCTGAAATTACCATCTCTTTTAAGGGTCTGAGCAGGTGGTGGAGTGGGTTAAGGCGTACCTGTTATGCCAGTTGCTGGAAGGCTTCTGTGCTGGCTAGGGTTCGAGTCTCCTGGTGGGAAAGTGTTCTAAAGTTGTATACTTCACTCTCGTGTTTAGGAGAGTTGTGCCTTAAGCATAGACACAGTGTTCTCTCATATTAACAGGGACTTTATGAAAAAACGTAAAAATGACCCCTCACTTGCTCTAGTGCTCTTGGGAGGTGCTGGTCTTTGGAGTGTATAAATACTCCGAAATTACCATCTCTTTTAAGGGTCTGAGCAGGTGGTGGAGTGGGTTATGGCATACATGTTATGCCAGTTGCTGGAAGGCTTCTGTGCTGGCTAGGGTTCGAGTCTCCTGGTGGGAAAGTGTTCTAAAGTTGTATACTTCACTCTCGTGTTTAGGAGAGTTGTGCCTTAAGCATAGACACAGTGTTCTTCCATATTAACAGGGACTTGATGAAAAAACGTAAAAATGACCCCTCACTTGCTCTAGTGCTCTTGGGAGGTGGTGGTCTTTGGAGTGTATAAAGACTCCGAAATTACCATCTCTTTTAAGGGTCTGAGCAGGTGGTGGAGTGGGTTAAGGCGTACCTGTTATGCCAGTTGCTGGAAGGCTTCTGTGCTGGCTAGGGTTCGAGTCTCCTGTTGGGAAAGTGTTCTAAAGTTGTATACTTCACTCTCGTGTTTAGGAGAGTTGTGCCTTAAGCATAGACACAGTGTTCTCCCATATTAACAGGGACTTGATGAAAAAACGTAAAAATGACCCCTCACTTGCTCTAGTGCTCTTGGGAGGTGGTGGTCTTTGGAGTGTATAAAGACTCCGAAATTACCATCTCCTTTAAGGGTCTGAGCAGGTGGTGGAGTGGGTTAAGGCGTACCTGTTATGCCAGTTGCTGGAAGGCTTCTGTGCTGGCTAGGGTTCGAGTCTCCTGGTGGGAAAGTGTTCTAAAGTTGTATACTTCACTCTCGTGTTTAGGAGAGTTGTGCCTTAAGCATAGACACAGTGTTCTCCCATATTAACAGGGACTTGATGAAAAAACGTAAAAATTACCCCTCACTTGCACTAGTGCTCTTGGGAGGTGGTGGTCTTTGGAGTGTATAAATACTCCGAAATTACCATCTCTTTTAAGGGTCTGAGCAGGTGGTGGAGTGGGTTAAGGCGTACCTGTTATGCCAGTAGCTGGAAGGCTTCTGTGCTGGCTAGGGTTCGAGTCTCCTGGTGGGAAAGTGTTCTAAAGTTGTATACTTCTCTCTCGTGTTTAGGAGAGTTGTGCCTTAAGCATAGACACAGTGTTCTCCCATATTAACAGGGACTTGATGAAAAAACGTAAAAATGACCCCTCACTTGCTCTAGTGCTCTTGGGAGGTGGTGGTCTTTGGAGTGTATAAATACTCCGAAATTACCATCTCTTTTAAGGGTCTGAGCAGGTGGTGGAGTGGGTTAAGGCGTACCTGTTATGCCAGTTGCTGGAAGGCTTCTGTGCTGGCTAGCGTTCGAGTCTCCTGGTGGGAAAGTGTTCTAAAGTTGTATACTTCACTCTCGTGTTTAGGAGAGTTGTGCCTTAAGCATAGACACAGTGTTCTCCCATATTAACAGGGACTTGATGAAAAAACGTAAAAATGACCCCTCACTTGCTCTAGTGCTCTTGGGAGGTGGTGGTCTTTGGAGTGTATAAATACTCCGAAATTACCATCTCTTTTAAGGGTCTGAGCAGGTGGTGGAGTGGGTTAAGGCGTACCTGTTATGCCAGTTGCTGGAAGGCTTCTGTGCTGGCTAGGGTTCGAGTCTCCTGGTGGGAAAATGTTCTAAAGTTGTATACTTCACTCTCGTGTTTAGGAGAGTTGTGCCTTAAGACACAGTGTTCTCCCGTATTAACAGGGACTTGATGAAAAAACGTAAAAATGACCCCTCACTTGCTCTAGTGCTCTTGGGAGGTGGTGGTCTTTGGAGTGTATAAATACTCCGAAATTACCATCTCTTTTAAGGGTCTGAGCAGGTGGTGGAGTGGGTTAAGGCGTACCTGTTATGCCAGTTGCTGGAAGGCTTCTGTGCTGGCTAGGGTTCGAGTCTCCTGGTGGGAAAGTGTTCTAAAGTTGTATACTTCACTCTCGTGTTTAGGAGAGTTGTGCCTTAAGCATAGACACAGTGTTCTCTCATATTAACAGGGACTTTATGAAAAAAACGTAAAAATGACCCCTCACTTGCTCTAGTGCTCTTGGGAGGTGGTGGTCTTTGGAGTGTATAAATACTCCGAAATTACCATCTCTTTTAAGGGTCTGAGCAGGTGGTGGAGTGGGTTAAGGCGTACCTGTTATGCCAGTTGCTGGAAGGCTTCTGTGCTGGCTAGGGTTCGAGTCTCCTGGTGGGAAAGTGTTCTAAAGTTGTATACTTCACTCTCGTGTTTAGGAGAGTTGTGCCTTAAGCATAGACACAGTGTTCTCCCATATTAACAGGGACTTGATGAAAAAACGTAAAATTGACCCCTCACTTGCTCTAGTGCTCTTGGGAGGTGGTGGTCTTTGGAGTGTATAAATACTCCGAAATTACCATCTCTTTTAAGGGTCTGAGCAGGTGGTGGAGTGGGTTAAGGCGTACCTGTAATGACAGTTGTTGGAAGGCTTCTGTGCTGGCTAGGGTTCGAGTCTCCTGGTGGGAAAGTGTTCTAAAGTTGTATACTTCACTCTCGTGTTTAGGAGAGTTGTGCCTTAAGCATAGACACAGTGTTCTCCCATATTAACAGGGACTTGATGAAAAAACGTAAAAATGACCCCTCACTTGCTCTAGTGCTCTTGGGAGGTGGTGGTCTTTGGAGTGTATAAATACTTCAAAATTACCATCTCTTTTAAGGGTCTGAGCAGGTGGTGGAGTGGGTTAAGGCGTACCTGTTATGCCAGTTGCTGGAAGGCTTCTGTGCTGGCTAGGGTTCGAGTCTCCTGGTGGGAAAGTGTTCTAAAGTTGTATACTTCACTTTCCTGTTTAGGAGAGTTGTGCCTTAAGCATAGACACAGTGTTCTCTCATATTAACAGGGACGTGATGAAAAAACGTAAAAATGACCCCTCACTTGCTCTTATGCTCTTGGGAGGTGGTGGTCTTTGGAGTGTATAAATACTCCGAAATTACCATCTCTTTTAAGGGTCTGAGCAGGTGGTGGAGTGGGTTAAGGCGTACCTGTTATGCCAGTTGCTGGAAGGCTTCTGTGCTGGCTAGGGTTCGAGTCTCCTGGTGGGAAAGTGTTCTAAAGTTGTATACTTCACTCTCGTGTTTAGGAGAGTTGTGCCTTAAGCATAGACACAGTGTTCTCCCATATTAACAGGGACTTGATGAAAAAACGTAAAAATTACCCCTTACTTGCTCTAGTGCTCTTGGGAGGTGGTGGTCTTTGGAGTGTATAAATACTCCGAAATTACCATCGCTTTTAAGGGTCTGAGCAGGTGGTGGAGTGGGTTAAGGCGTACCTGTTATGCCAGTAGCTGGAAGGTTTCTGTGCTGGCTAGGGTTCGAGTCTCCTGGTGGGAAAGTGTTCTAAAGTTGTATACTTCTCTCTCGTGTTTAGGAGAGTTGTGCCTTAAGCATAGACACAGTGTTCTCCCATATTAACAGGGACTTGATGAAAAAACGTAAAAATGACCCCTCACTTGCTCTAGTGCTCTTGGGAGGTGGTGGTCTTTGGAGTGTATAAATACTCCGAAATTACCATCTCTTTTAAGGGTCTGAGCAGGTGGTGGAGTGGGTTAAGGCGTACCTGTTATGCCAGTTGCTGGAAGGCTTCTGTGCTGGCTAGCGTTCGAGTCTCCTGGTGGGAAAGTGTTCTAAAGTTGTATACTTCACTCTCGTGTTTAGGAGAGTTGTGCCTTAAGCATAGACACAGTGTTCTCCCATATTAACAGGGACTTGATGAAAAAACGTAAAAATGACCCCTCACTTGCTCTAGTGCTCTTGGGAGGTGGTGGTCTTTGGAGTGTATAAATACTCCGAAATTACCATCTCTTTTAAGGGTCTGAGCAGGTGGTGGAGTGGGTTAAGGCGTACCTGTTATGCCAGTTGCTGGAAGGCTTCTGTGCTGGCTAGGGTTCGAGTCTCCTGGTGGGAAAATGTTCTAAAGTTGTATACTTCACTCTCGTGTTTAGGAGAGTTGTGCCTTAAGACACAGTGTTCTCCCGTATTAACAGGGACTTGATGAAAAAACGTAAAAATGACCCCTCACTTGCTCTAGTGCTCTTGGGAGGTGGTGGTCTTTGGAGTGTATAAATACTCCGAAATTACCATCTCTTTTAAGGGTCTGAGCAGGTGGTGGAGTGGGTTAAGGCGTACCTGTTATGCCAGTTGCTGGAAGGCTTCTGTGCTGGCTAGGGTTCGAGTCTCCTGGTGGGAAAGTGTTCTAAAGTTGTATACTTCACTCTCGTGTTTAGGAGAGTTGTGCCTTAAGCATAGACACAGTGTTCTCTCATATTAACAGGGACTTTATGAAAAAAACGTAAAAATGACCCCTCACTTGCTCTAGTGCTCTTGGGAGGTGGTGGTCTTTGGAGTGTATAAATACTCCGAAATTACCATCTCTTTTAAGGGTCTGAGCAGGTGGTGGAGTGGGTTAAGGCGTACCTGTTATGCCAGTTGCTGGAAGGCTTCTGTGCTGGCTAGGGTTCGAGTCTCCTGGTGGGAAAGTGTTCTAAAGTTGTATACTTCACTCTCGTGTTTAGGAGAGTTGTGCCTTAAGCATAGACACAGTGTTCTCCCATATTAACAGGGACTTGATGAAAAAACGTAAAATTGACCCCTCACTTGCTCTAGTGCTCTTGGGAGGTGGTGGTCTTTGGAGTGTATAAATACTCCGAAATTACCATCTCTTTTAAGGGTCTGAGCAGGTGGTGGAGTGGGTTAAGGCGTACCTGTAATGACAGTTGTTGGAAGGCTTCTGTGCTGGCTAGGGTTCGAGTCTCCTGGTGGGAAAGTGTTCTAAAGTTGTATACTTCACTCTCGTGTTTAGGAGAGTTGTGCCTTAAGCATAGACACAGTGTTCTCCCATATTAACAGGGACTTGATGAAAAAACGTAAAAATTACCCCTCACTTGCTCTAGTGCTCTTGGGAGGTGGTGGTCTTTGGAGTGTATAAATACTCCGAAATTACCATCTCTTTTAAGGGTCTGAGCAGGTGGTGGAGTGGGTTAAGGCGTACCTGTTATGCCAGTAGCTGGAAGGCTTCTGTGCTGGCTAGGGTTCGAGTCTCCTGGTGGGAAAGTGTTCTAAAGTTGTATACTTCTCTCTCGTGTTTAGGAGAGTTGTGCCTTAAGCATAGACACAGTGTTCTCCCATATTAACAGGGACTTGATGAAAAAACGTAAAAATGACCCCTCACTTGCTCTAGTGCTCTTGGGAGGTGGTGGTCTTTGGAGTGTATAAATACTCCGAAATTACCATCTCTTTTAAGGGTCTGAGCAGGTGGTGGAGTGGGTTAAGGCGTACCTGTTATGCCAGTTGCTGGAAGGCTTCTGTGCTGGCTAGCGTTCGAGTCTCCTGGTGGGAAAGTGTTCTAAAATTGTATACTTCACTCTCGTGTTTAGGAGAGTTGTGCCTTAAGCATAGACACAGTGTTCTCCCATATTAACAGGGACTTGATGAAAAAACGTAAAAATGACCCCTCACTTGCTCTAGTGCTCTTGGGAGGTGGTGGTCTTTGGAGTGTATAAATACTCCGAAATTACCATCTCTTTTAAGGGTCTGAGCAGGTGGTGGAGTGGGTTAAGGCGTACCTGTTATGCCAGTTGCTGGAAGGCTTCTGTGCTGGCTAGGGTTCGAGTCTCCTGGTGGGAAAATGTTCTAAAGTTGTATACTTCACTCTCGTGTTTAGGAGAGTTGTGCCTTAAGACACAGTGTTCTCCCGTATTAACAGGGACTTGATGAAAAAACGTAAAAATGACCCCTCACTTGCTCTAGTGCTCTTGGGAGGTGGTGGTCTTTGGAGTGTATAAATACTCCGAAATTACCATCTCTTTTAAGGGTCTGAGCAGGTGGTGGAGTGGGTTAAGGCGTACCTGTTATGCCAGTTGCTGGAAGGCTTCTGTGCTGGCTAGGGTTCGAGTCTCCTGGTGGGAAAGTGTTCTAAAGTTGTATACTTCACTCTCGTGTTTAGGAGAGTTGTGCCTTAAGCATAGACACAGTGTTCTCTCATATTAACAGGGACTTTATGAAAAAAACGTAAAAATGACCCCTCACTTGCTCTAGTGCTCTTGGGAGGTGGTGGTCTTTGGAGTGTATAAATACTCCGAAATTACCATCTCTTTTAAGGGTCTGAGCAGGTGGTGGAGTGGGTTAAGGCGTACCTGTTATGCCAGTTGCTGGAAGGCTTCTGTGCTGGCTAGGGTTCGAGTCTCCTGGTGGGAAAGTGTTCTAAAGTTGTATACTTCACTCTCGTGTTTAGGAGAGTTGTGCCTTAAGCATAGACACAGTGTTCTTCCATATTAACAGGGACTTGATGAAAAAACGTAAAATTGACCCCTCACTTGCTCTAGTGCTCTTGGGAGGTGGTGGTCTTTGGAGTGTATAAATACTCCGAAATTACCATCTCTTTTAAGGGTCTGAGCAGGTGGTGGAGTGGGTTAAGGCGTACCTGTAATGACAGTTGTTGGAAGGCTTCTGTGCTGGCTAGGGTTCGAGTCTCCTGGTGGGAAAGTGTTCTAAAGTTGTATACTTCACTCTCGTGTTTAGGAGAGTTGTGCCTTAAGCATAGACACAGTGTTCTCCCATATTAACAGGGACTTGATGAAAAAACGTAAAAATGACCCCTCACTTGCTCTAGTGCTCTTGGGAGGTGGTGGTCTTTGGAGTGTATAAATACTTCAAAATTACCATCTCTTTTAAGGGTCTGAGCAGGTGGTGGAGTGGGTTAAGGCGTACCTGTTATGCCAGTTGCTGGAAGGCTTCTGTGCTGGCTAGGGTTCGAGTCTCCTGGTGGGAAAGTGTTCTAAAGTTGTATACTTCACTTTCGTGTTTAGGAGAGTTGTGCCTTAAGCATAGACACAGTGTTCTCTCATATTAACAGGGACGTGATGAAAAAACGTAAAAATGACCCCTCACTTGCTCTTATGCTCTTGGGAGGTGGTGGTCTTTGGAGTGTATAAATACTCCGAAATTACCATCTCTTTTAAGGGTCTGAGCAGGTGGTGGAGTGGGTTAAGGCGTACCTGTTATGCCAGTTGCTGGAAGGCTTCTGTGCTGGCTAGGGTTCGAGTCTCCTGGTGGGAAAGTGTTCTAAAGTTGTATACTTCACTCTCGTGTTTAGGAGAGTTGTGCCTTAAGCATAGACACAGTGTTCTCCCATATTAACAGGGACTTGATGAAAAAACGTAAAAATTACCCCTCACTTGCTCTAGTGCTCTTGGGAGGTGGTGGTCTTTGGAGTGTATAAATACTCCGAAATTACCATCTCTTTTAAGAGTCTGAGCAGGTGGTGGAGTGGGTTAAGGCGTACCTGTTATGCCAGTAGCTGGAAGGCTTCTGTGCTGGCTAGGGTTCGAGTCTCCTGGTGGGAAAGAGTTCTAAAGTTGTATACTTCTCTCTCGTGTTTAGGAGAGTTGTGCCTTAAGCATAGACACAGTGTTCTCCCATATTAACAGGGACTTGATGAAAAAACGTAAAAATGACCCCTCACTTGCTCTAGTGCTCTTGGGAGGTGGTGGTCTTTGGAGTGTATAAATACTCCGAAATTACCATCTCTTTTAAGGGTCTGAGCAGGTGGTGGAGTGGGTTAAGGCGTACCTGTTATGCCAGTTGCTGGAAGGCTTCTGTGCTGGCTAGCGTTCGAGTCTCCTGGTGGGAAAGTGTTCTAAAGTTGTATACTTCACTCTCGTGTTTAGGAGAGTTGTGCCTTAAGCATAGACACAGTGTTCTCCCATATTAACAGGGACTTGATGAAAAAACGTAAAAATGACCCCTCACTTGCTCTAGTGCTCTTGGGAGGTGGTGGTCTTTGGAGTGTATAAATACTCCGAAATTACCATCTCTTTTAAGGGTCTGAGCAGGTGGTGGAGTGGGTTAAGGCGTACCTGTTATGCCAGTTGCTGGAAGGCTTCTGTGCTGGCTAGGGTTCGAGTCTCCTGGTGGGAAAATGTTCTAAAGTTGTATACTTCACTCTCGTGTTTAGGAGAGTTGTGCCTTAAGACACAGTGTTCTCCCGTATTAACAGGGACTTGATGAAAAAACGTAAAAATGACCCCTCACTTGCTCTAGTGCTCTTGGGAGGTGGTGGTCTTTGGAGTGTATAAATACTCCGAAATTACCATCTCTTTTAAGGGTCTGAGCAGGTGGTGGAGTGGGTTAAGGCGTACCTGTTATGCCAGTTGCTGGAAGGCTTCTGTGCTGGCTAGGGTTCGAGTCTCCTGGTGGGAAAGTGTTCTAAAGTTGTATACTTCACTCTCGTGTTTAGGAGAGTTGTGCCTTAAGCATAGACACAGTGTTCTCTCATATTAACAGGGACTTTATGAAAAAAACGTAAAAATGACCCCTCACTTGCTCTAGTGCTCTTGGGAGGTGGTGGTCTTTGGAGTGTATAAATACTCCGAAATTACCATCTCTTTTAAGGGTCTGAGCAGGTGGTGGAGTGGGTTAAGGCGTACCTGTTATGCCAGTTGCTGGAAGGCTTCTGTGCTGGCTAGGGTTCGAGTCTCCTGGTGGGAAAGTGTTCTAAAGTTGTATACTTCACTCTCGTGTTTAGGAGAGTTGTGCCTTAAGCATAGACACAGTGTTCTCCCATATTAACAGGGACTTGATGAAAAAACGTAAAATTGACCCCTCACTTGCTCTAGTGCTCTTGGGAGGTGGTGGTCTTTGGAGTGTATAAATACTCCGAAATTACCATCTCTTTTAAGGGTCTGAGCAGGTGGTGGAGTGGGTTAAGGCGTACCTGTAATGACAGTTGTTGGAAGGCTTCTGTGCTGGCTAGGGTTCGAGTCTCCTGGTGGGAAAGTGTTCTAAAGTTGTATACTTCACTCTCGTGTTTAGGAGAGTTGTGCCTTAAGCATAGACACAGTGTTCTCCCATATTAACAGGGACTTGATGAAAAAACGTAAAAATGACCCCTCACTTGCTCTAGTGCTCTTGGGAGGTGGTGGTCTTTGGAGTGTATAAATACTTCGAAATTACCATCTCTTTTAAGGGTCTGAGCAGGTGGTGGAGTGGGTTAAGGCGTACCTGTTATGCCAGTTGCTGGAAGGCTTCTGTGCTGGCTAGGGTTCGAGTCTCCTGGTGGGAAAGTGTTCTAAAGTTGTATACTTCACTTTCGTGTTTAGGAGAGTTGTGCCTTAAGCATAGACACAGTGTTCTCTCATATTAACAGGGACGTGATGAAAAAACGTAAAAATGACCCCTCACTTGCTCTTATGCTCTTGGGAGGTGGTGGTCTTTGGATTGTATAAATACTCCGAAATTACCATCTCTTTTAAGGGTCTGAGCAGGTGGTGGAGTGGGTTAAGGCGTACCTGTTATGCCAGTTGCTGGAAGGCTTCTGTGCTGGCTAGGGTTCGAGTCTCCTGGTGGGAAAGTGTTCTAAAGTTGTATATTTCACTCTCGTGTTTAGGAGAGTTGTGCCTTAAGCATAGACACAGTGTTCTCCCATATTAACAGGGACTTGATGAAAAAACGTAAAAATGACCCCTCACTTGCTCTAGTGCTCTTGGGAGGTGGTGGTCTTTGGAGTGTATAAATACTCCGAAATTACCATCTCTTTTAAGGGTCTGAGCAGGTGGTGGAGTGGGTTAAGGCGTACATGTTATGCCAGTTGCTGGAAGGCTTCTGTGCTGGCTAGGGTTCGAGTCTCCTGGTGGGAAAGTGTTCTAAAGTTGTATACTTCACTCTCGTGTTTAGGAGAGTTGTGCCTTAAGACACAGTGTTCTCCCATATTAACAGGGACTTGATGAAAAAACGTAAAAATGACCCCTCACTTGCTCTAGTGCTCTTGGGAGGTGGTGGTCTTTGGAGTGTATAAATACTCCGAAATTACCATCTCTTTTAAGGGTCTGAGCAGGTGGTGGAGTGGGTTAAGGCGTACATGTTATGCCAGTTGCTGGAAGGCTTCTGTGCTGGCTAGGGTTCGAGTCTCCTGGTGGGAAAGTGTTCTAAAGTTGTATACTTCACTCTCGTGTTTAGGAGAGTTGTGCCTTAAGCATAGACACAGTGTTCTCCCATATTACAGGGACTTGATGAAAAAACGTATAAATGACTCCTCACTTGCTCTAGTGCTCTTGGGAGGTGGTGGTCTTTGGAGTGTATAAATACTCCGAAATTACCATCTCTTTTAAGGGTCTGAGCAGGTGGTGGAGTGGGTTAAGGCGTACCTGTTATGCCAGTTGCTGGAAGGCTTCTGTGCTGGCTAGGGTTCGAGTCTCCTGGTGGGAAAGTGTTCAAAAATTGTATACTTCACTCTCGTGTTTAGGAGAGTTGTGCCTTAAGACACAGTGTTCTCCCATATTAACAGGGACTTGATGAAAAAACGTAAAAATGACCCCTCACTTGCTCTAGTGCTCTTGGGAGGTGGTGGTCTTTGGAGTGTATAAATACTCCGAAATTACCATCTCTTTTAAGGGTCTGAGCAGGTGGTGGAGTGGGTTAAGGCGTACATGTTATGCCAGTTGCTGGAAGGCTTCTGTGCTGGCTAGGGTTCGAGTCTCCTGGTGGGAAAGTGTTCTAAAGTTGTATACTTCACTCTCGTGTTTAGGAGAGTTGTGCCTTAAGACACAGTGTTCTCCCATATTAACAGGGACTTGATGAAAAAACGTAAAAATGACCCCTCACTTGCTCTAGTGCTCTTGGGAGGTGGTGGTCTTTGGAATGTATAAATACTCCGAAATTACCATCTCTTTTAAGGGTCTGAGCAGGTGGTGGAGTGGGTTAAGGCGTACCTGTTATGCCAGTGGCTGGAAGGCTTCTGTGCTGGCTAGGGTTCGAGTCACCTGGTGGGAAAGTGTTCTAAAGTTGTATACTTCACTCTCGTGTTTAGGAGAGTTGTGCCTTAAGCATAGACACAGTGTTCTCTCATATTAACAGGGACTTTATGAAAAAACGTAAAAATGACCCCTCACTTGCTCTAGTGCTCTTGGGAGGTGGTGGTCTTTGGAGTGTATAAAGACTCCGAAATTACCATCTCTTTTAAGGGTCTGAGTAGGTGGTGGAGTGGGTTAAGGCGTACCTGTTATGCCAGTTGCTGGAAGGCTTCTGTGCTGGCTAGGGTTCGAGTCTCTTGGTGGGAAAGTGTTCTAAAGTTGTATACTTCACTCTCGTGTTTAGGAGAGTTGTGCCTTAAGCATAGACACAGTGTTCTCCCATATTAACAGGGACTTGATGAAAAAACGTAAAATTGACCCCTCACTTGCTCTAGTGCTCTTGGGAGGTGGTGGTCTTTGGAGTGTATAAATACTCCGAAATTACCATATCTTTTAAGGGTCTGAGCAGGTGGTGGAGTGGGTTAAGGCGTACATGTTATGCCAGTTGCTGGAAGGCTTCTGTGCTGGCTAGGGTTCGAGTCTCCTGGTGGGAAAGTGTTCTAAAGTTGTATACTTCACTCTCGTGTTTAGGAGAGTTGTGCCTTAAGACACAGTGTTCTCCCATATTAACAGGGACTTGATGAAAAAACGTAAAAATGACCCCTCACTTGCTCTAGTGCTCTTGGGAGGTGGTGGTCTTTGGAGTGTATAAATACTCCGAAATTACCATCTCTTTTAAGGGTCTGAGCAGGTGGTGGAGTGGGTTAAGGCGTACCTGTTATGCCAGTTGCTGGAAGGCTTCTGTGCTGGCTAGGGTTCGAGTCTCCTGGTGGGAAAGTATTCTAAAGTTGTATACTTCACTCTCGTGTTTAGGAGAGTTGTGCCTTAAGCATAGACACAGTGTTCTCTCATATTAACAGGGACTTTATGAAAAAACGTAAAAATGACCCCTCACTTGCTCTAGTGCTCTTGGGAGGTGGTGGTCTTTGGAGTGTTTAAAGACTCCGAAATTACCATCTCTTTTAAGGGTCTGAGCAGGTGGTGGAGTGGGTTAAGGCGTACCTGTTATGCCAGTTGCTGGAAGGCTTCTGTGCTGGCTAGGGTTCGAGTCTCCTGGTGGGAAAGTGTTCTAAAGTTGTATACTTCACTCTCGTGTTTAGGAGAGTTGTGCCTTAAGCATAGACACAGTTTTCTCCCATATTAACAGGGACTTGATGAAAAAATGTAAAATTGACCCCTCACTTGCTCTAGTGCTCTTGGGAGGTGGTGGTCTTTGGAGTGTATAAATACTCCGAAATTACCATCTCTTTTAAGGGTCTGAGCAGGTGGTGGAGTGGGTTAAGGCGTACATGTTATGCCAGTTGCTGGAAGGCTTCTGTGCTGGCTAGGGTTCGAGTCTCCTGGTGGGAAAGTGTTCTAAAGTTGTATACTTCACTCTCGTGTTTAGGAGAGTTGTGCCTTAAGCATAGACACAGTGTTCTCCCATATTACAGGGACTTGATGAAAAAACGTAAAAATGACTCCTCACTTGCTCTAGTGCTCTTGGGAGGTGGTGGTCTTTGGAGTGTATAAATACTCCGAAATTACCATCTCTTTTAAGGGTCTGAGCAGGTGGTGGAGTGGGTTAAGGCGTACCTGTTATGCCAGTTGCTGGAAGGCTTCTGTGCTGGCTAGGGTTCGAGTCTCCTGGTGGGAAAGTGTTCTAAAGTTGTATACTTCACTCTCGTGTTTAGGAGAGTTGTGCCTTAAGACACAGTGTTCTCCCATATTAACAGGGACTTGATGAAAAAACGTAAAAATGACCCCTCACTTGCTCTAGTGCTCTTGGGAGGTGGTGGTCTTTGGAGTGTATAAATACTCCGAAATTACCATCTCTTTTAAGGGTCTGAGCAGGTGGTGGAGTGGGTTAAGGCGTACATGTTATGCCAGTTGCTGGAAGGCTTCTGTGCTGGCTAGGGTTCGAGTCTCCTGGTGGGAAAGTGTTCTAAAGTTGTATACTTCACTCTCGTGTTTAGGAGAGTTGTGCCTTAAGACACAGTGTTCTCCCATATTAACAGGGACTTGATGAAAAAACGTAAAAATGACCCCTCACTTGCTCTAGTGCTCTTGGGAGGTGGTGGTCTTTGGAGTGTATAAATACTCCGAAATTACCATCTCTTTTAAGGGTCTGAGCAGGTGGTGGAGTGGGTTAAGGCGTACCTGTTATGCCAGTTGCTGGAAGGCTTCTGTGCTGGCTAGGGTTCGAGTCACCTGGTGGGAAAGTGTTCTAAAGTTGTATACTTCACTCTCGTGTTTAGGAGAGTTGTGCCTTAAGCATAGACACAGTGTTCTCTCATATTAACAGGGACTTTATGAAAAAACGTAAAAATGACCCCTCACTTGCTCTAGTGCTCTTGGGAGGTGGTGGTCTTTGGAGTGTATAAAGACTCCGAAATTACCATCTCTTTTAAGGGTCTGAGTAGGTGGTGGAGTGGGTTAAGGCGTACCTGTTATGCCAGTTGCTGGAAGGCTTCTGTGCTGGCTAGGGTTCGAGTCTCCTGGTGGGAAAGTGTTCTAAAGTTGTATACTTCACTCTCGTGTTTAGGAGAGTTGTGCCTTAAGCATAGACACAGTGTTCTCCCATATTAACAGGGACTTGATGAAAAAACGTAAAATTGACCCCTCACTTGCTCTAGTGCTCTTGGGAGGTGGTGGTCTTTGGAGTGTATAAATACTCCGAAATTACCATATCTTTTAAGGGTCTGAGCAGGTGGTGGAGTGGGTTAAGGCGTACCTGTAATGCCAGTTGTTGGAAGGCTTCTGTGCTGGCTTGGGTTCGAGTCTCCTGGTGGGAAAGTGTTCTAAAGTTGTATACTTCACTCTCGTGTTTAGGAGAGTTGTGCCTTAAGCATAGACACAGTGTTCTCCCATATTAACAGGGACTTGATGAAAAAACGGAAAAATGACCCCTCACTTGCTCTAGTGCTCTTGGGAGGTGGTGGTCTTTGGAGTGTATAAATACTTCGAAATTACCATCACTTTTAAGGGTCTGAGCAGGTGGTGGAGTGGGTTAAGGCGTACCTGTTATGCCAGTTGCTGGAAGGCTTCTGTGCTGGCTAGGGTTCGAGTCTCCTGGTGGGAAAGTGTTCTAAAGTTGTATACTTCACTCTCGTGTTTAGGAGAGTTGTGCCTTAAGACACAGTGTTCTCCCATATTAACAGGGACTTGATGAAAAAACGTAAAAATGACCCCTCACTTGCTCTAGTGCTCTTGGGAGGTGGTGGTCTTTGGAGTGTATAAATACTCCGAAATTTCCATCTCTTTTAAGGGTCTGAGCAGGTGGTGGAGTGGGTTAAGGCGTACATGTTATGCCAGTTGCTGGAAGGCTTCTGTGCTGGCTAGGGTTCGAGTCTCCTGGTGGGAAAGTGTTCTAAAGTTGTATACTTCACTCTCGTGTTTAGGAGAGTTGTGCCTTAAGACACAGTGTTCTCCCATATTAACAGGGACTTGATGAAAAAACGTAAAAATGACCCCTCACTTGCTCTAGTGCTCTTGGGAGGTGGTGGTCTTTGGAGTGTATAAATACTCCGAAATTACCATCTCTTTTAAGGGTCTGAGCAGGTGGTGGAGTGGGTTAAGGCGTACCTGTTATGCCAGTTGCTGGAAGGCTTCTGTGCTGGCTAGGGTTCGAGTCTCCTGGTGGGAAAGTGTTCTAAAGTTGTATACTTCACTCTCGTGTTTAGGAGAGTTGTGCCTTAAGCACAGACACAGTGTTCTCTCATATTAACAAGGACTTTATGAAAAAACGTAAAAATGACCCCTCACTTGCTCTAGTGCTCTTGGGAGGTGGTGGTCTTTGCAGTGTATAAAGACTCCGAAATTACCATCTCTTTTATGGGTCTGAGTAGGTGGTGGAGTGGGTTAAGGCGTACCTGTTATGCCAGTTGCTGGAAGGCTTCTGTGCTGGCTAGGGTTCGAGTCTCCTGGTGGGAAAGTGTTCTAAAGTTGTATACTTCACCCTCGTGTTTAGGAGAGTTGTGCCTTAAGCATAGACACAGTGTTCTCCCATATTAACAGGGACTTGATGAAAAAATGTAAAAATTACCCCTCACTTGCTCTAGTGCTCTTGGGAGGTGGTGGTCTTTGGAGTGTATAAATACTCCGAAATTACCATCTCTTTTAAGGGTCTGAGCAGGTGGTGGAGTGGGTTAAGGCGTACCTGTTATGTCAGTAGCTGGAAGGCTTCTGTGCTGGCTAGGGTTCGAGTCTCCTGGTGGGAAAGTGTTCTAAAGTTGTATACTTCACTCTCGTGTTTAGGAGAGTTGTGCCTTAAGCATAGACACAGTGTTCTCCCATATTAACAGGGACTTGATGAAAAAATGTAAAAATGACCCCTCACTTGCTCTAGTGCTCTTGGGAGGTGGTGGTCTTTGGAGTGTATAAATACTCCGAAATTACCATCTCTTTTAAGGGTCTGAGCAGGTGGTGGAGTGGGTTAAGGCGTACCTGTTATGCCAGTTGCTGGAAGGCTTCTGTGCTGGCTAGCGTTCGAGTCTCCTGGTGGGAAAGTGTTCTAAAGTTGTATACTTCACTCTCGTGTTTAGGAGAGTTGTGCCTTAAGCATAGACACAGTGTTCTCCCATATTAACAGGGACTTGATGAAAAAACGTAAAAATGACCCCTCACTTGCTCTAGTGCTCTTGGGAGGTGGTGGTCTTTGGAGTGTATAAATACTCCGAAAATACCATCTCTTTTAAGGGTCTGAGCAGGTGGTGGAGTGGGTTAAGGCATACCTGTTATGCCAGTTGCTGGAAGGCTTCTGTGCTGGCTAGGGTTCGAGTCTCCTGGTGGGAAAGTGTTCTAAAGTTGTATACATCACTCTCGTGTTTAGGAGAGTTGTGCCTTAAGCATAGACACAGTGTTCTCCCATATTAACAGGGACTTGATGAAAAAAACGTAAAAATGACCCCTCACTTGCTCTAGTGCTCTTGGGAGGTGGTGGTCTTTGGAGTGTATAAATACTCCGAAATTACCATCTCTTTTAAGGGTCTGAGCAGGTGGTGGAGTGGGTTAAGGCGTACCTGTTATGCCAGTTGCTGGAAGGCTTCTGTGCTGGCTAGGGTTCGAGTCTCCTGGTGAGAAAGTGTTCTAAAGTTGTATACTTCACTCTCGTGTTTAGGAGAGTTGTGCCTTAAGCATAGACACAGTGTTCTCCCATATTGACAGGGACTTGATGAAAAAACGTAAAAATGACCCCTCACTTGCTCTAGTGCTCATGGGAGGTGGTGGTCTTTGGAGTGTATAAATACTCCGAAATTACCATCTCTTTTAAGGTCTGAGCAGGTGGTGGAGTGGGTTAATGTGTACCTGTTATGCCAGTTGCTGGAAGGCTTCTGTGCTGGCTAGGGTTCGAGTCTCCTGGTGGGTAAGTGTTCTAAAGTTGTATACTTCACTCTCGTGTTTAGGAGAGCTGTGCCTTAAGCATAGACACAGTGTTCTCCCATATTAGCAGGGAATTGATGAAAAAACTTAAAAATGACCCCTCACTTGCTCTAGTGCTCTTGGGAGGTGGTGGTCTTTGGAGTGTATAAATACTCAGAAATTACCATCTCTTTTAAGGGTCTGAGCAGGTGGTGGAGTGGGTTAAGGCGTACCTGTTATGCCAGTTGCTGGAAGGCTTCTGTGCTGGCTAGGGTTCGAGTCTCCTGGTGGGAAAGTGTTCTAAAGTTGTATACTTCACTCTCGTGTTTAAGAGAGTTGTGCCTTAAGCATAGACACAGTATTCTCCTATATTAACAGGGACTTGATGAAAAAATGTAAAAATTACCCCTCACTTGCTCTAGTGCTCTTGGGAGGTGGTGGTCTTTGGAGTGTATAAATACTCCGAAATTACCATCTCTTTTAAGGGTCTGAGCAGGTGGTGGAGTGGGTTAAGGAGTACCTGTTATGCCACTAGCTGGAAGGCTTCTGCGCTGGCTAGGGTTCGAGTCTCCTGGTGGGAAAGTGTTCTAAAGTTGTATACTTCACTCTCGTGTTTAGGAGAGTTGTGCCTTAAGCATAGACACAGTGTTCTCCCATATTAACAGGGACTTGATGAAGAAACGTAAAAATGACCCCTCACTTGCTCTAGTGCTCTTGGGAGGTGGTGGTCTTTGGAGTGTATAAATACTCCGAAATTACCATCTCTTTTAAGGGTCTGAGCAGGTGGTGGAGTGGGTTAAGGCGTACCTGTTATGCCAGTTGCTGGAAGGCTTCTGTGCTGGCTAGCGTTCGAGTCTCCTGGTGGGAAAGTGTTCTAAAGTTGTATACTTCACTCTCGTGTTTAGGAGAGTTGTGCCTTAAGCATAGACACAGTGTTCTCCCATATTAACAGGGACTTGATGAAAAAACGTAAAAATGACCCCTCACTTGCTCTAGTCCTCTTGGGAGGTGGTGGTCTTTGGAGTGTATAAATACTCCGGAATTACCATCTCTTTTAAGGGTCTGAGCAGGTGGTGGAGTGGGTTAAGGCATACTTGTTATCCCAGTTGCTGGAAGGCTTCTGTGCTGGCTAGGGTTCGAGTCTCCTGGTGGGAAAGTGTTCTAAAGTTGTATACTTCACTCTCGTGTTTAGGAGAGTTGTGCCTTAAGCATAGACACAGTGTTCTCCCATATTAACAGGGAATTGATGAAAAAACGTAAAAATGACCCCTCACTTGCTCTAGTGCTCTTGGGAGGTGGTGGTCTTTGGAGTGTATAAATACTCAGAAATTACCATCTCTTTTAAGGGTCTGAGCAGGTGGTGGAGTGGGTTAAGGCGTACCTGTTATGCCAGTTGCTGGAAGGCTTCTGTGCTGGCTAGGGTTCGAGTCTCCTGGTGGGAAAGTGTTCTAAAGTTGTATACTTCACTCTCATGTTTAGGAGAGTTGTGCCTTAAGCATGGACACAGTGTTCCCCCATATTGACAGGGACTTGATGAAAAAACGTAAAAATGACCCCTCACTTGCTCTAGTGCTCTTGGGAGGTGGTGGTCTTTGGAGTGTATAAATACTCAGAAATTACCATCTCTTTTAAGGGTCTGAGCAGGTGGTGGAGTGGGTTAAGGCGTACCTGTAATGCCAGTTGTTGGAAGGCTTCTGTGCTGGCTTGGGTTCGAGTCTCCTGGTGGGAAAGTGTTCTAAAGTTGTATACTTCACTCTCGTGTTTAGGAGAGTTGTGCCTTAAGCATAGACACAGTGTTCTCCCATATTAACAGGGACTTGATGAAAAAACGGAAAAATGACCCCTCACTTGCTCTAGTGCTCTTGGGAGGTGGTGGTCTTTGGAGTGTATAAATACTTCGAAATTACCATCACTTTTAAGGGTCTGAGCAGGTGGTGGAGTGGGTTAAGGCGTACCTGTTATGCCAGTTGCTGGAAGGCTTCTGTGCTGGCTAGGGTTCGAGTCTCCTGGTGGGAAAGTGTTCTAAAGTTGTATACTTCACTCTCGTGTTTAGGAGAGTTGTGCCTTAAGACACAGTGTTCTCCCATATTAACAGGGACTTGATGAAAAAACGTAAAAATGACCCCTCACTTGCTCTAGTGCTCTTGGGAGGTGGTGGTCTTTGGAGTGTATAAATACTCCGAAATTACCATCTCTTTTAAGGGTCTGAGCAGGTGGTGGAGTGGGTTAAGGCGTACATGTTATGCCAGTTGCTGGAAGGCTTCTGTGCTGGCTAGGGTTCGAGTCTCCTGGTGGGAAAGTGTTCTAAAGTTGTATACTTCACTCTTGTGTTTAGGAGAGTTGTGCCTTAAGACACAGTGTTCTCCCATATTAACAGGGACTTGATGAAAAAACGTAAAAATGACCCCTCACTTGCTCTAGTGCTCTTGGGAGGTGGTGGTCTTTGGAGTGTATAAATACTCCGAAATTACCATCTCTTTTAAGGGTCTGAGCAGGTGGTGGAGTGGGTTAAGGCGTACCTGTTATGCCAGTTGCTGGAAGGCTTCTGTGCTGGCTAGGGTTCGAGTCTCCTGGTGGGAAAGTGTTCTAAAGTTGTATACTTCACTCTCGTGTTTAGGAGAGTTGTGCCTTAAGCATAGACACAGTGTTCTCTCATATTAACAAGGACTTTATGAAAAAACGTAAAAATGACCCCTCACTTGCTCTAGTGCTCTTGGGAGGTGGTGGTCTTTGGAGTGTATAAAGACTCCGAAATTACCATCTCTTTTAAGGGTCTGAGTAGGTGGTGGAGTGGGTTAAGGCGTACCTGTTATGCCAGTTGCTGGAAGGCTTCTGTGCTGGCTAGGGTTCGAGTCTCCTGGTGGGAAAGTGTTCTAAAGTTGTATACTTCACCCTCGTGTTTAGGAGAGTTGTGCCTTAAGCATAGACACAGTGTTCTCCCATATTAACAGGGACTTGATGAAAAAATGTAAAAATTACCCCTCACTTGCTCTAGTGCTCTTGGGAGGTGGTGGTCTTTGGAGTGTATAAATACTCCGAAATTACCATCTCTTTTAAGGGTCTGAGCAGGTGGTGGAGTGGGTTAAGGCGTACCTGTTATGTCAGTAGCTGGAAGGCTTCTGTGCTGGCTAGGGTTCGAGTCTCCTGGTGGGAAAGTGTTCTAAAGTTGTATACTTCACTCTCGTGTTTAGGAGAGTTGTGCCTTAAGCATAGACACAGTGTTCTCCCATATTAACAGGGACTTGATGAAAAAATGTAAAAATGACCCCTCACTTGCTCTAGTGCTCTTGGGAGGTGGTGGTCTTTGGAGTGTATAAATACTCCGAAATTACCATCTCTTTTAAGGGTCTGAGCAGGTGGTGGAGTGGGTTAAGGCGTACCTGTTATGCCAGTTGCTGGAAGGCTTCTGTGCTGGCTAGCGTTCGAGTCTCCTGGTGGGAAAGTGTTCTAAAGTTGTATACTTCACTCTCGTGTTTAGGAGAGTTGTGCCTTAAGCATAGACACAGTGTTCTCCCATATTAACAGGGACTTGATGAAAAAACGTAAAAATGACCCCTCACTTGCTCTAGTGCTCTTGGGAGGTGGTGGTCTTTGGAGTGTATAAATACTCCGAAAATACCATCTCTTTTAAGGGTCTGAGCAGGTGGTGGAGTGGGTTAAGGCATACCTGTTATGCCAGTTGCTGGAAGGCTTCTGTGCTGGCTAGGGTTCGAGTCTCCTGGTGGGAAAGTGTTCTAAAGTTGTATACATCACTCTCGTGTTTAGGAGAGTTGTGCCTTAAGCATAGACACAGTGTTCTCCCATATTAACAGGGACTTGATGAAAAAACGTAAAAATGACCCCTCACTTGCTCTAGTGCTCTTGGGAGGTGGTGGTCTTTGGAGTGTATAAATACTCCGAAATTACCATCTCTTTTAAGGGTCTGAGCAGGTGGTGGAGTGGGTTAAGGCGTACCTGTTATGCCAGTTGCTGGAAGGCTTCTGTGCTGGCTAGGGTTCGAGTCTCCTGGTGAGAAAGTGTTCTAAAGTTGTATACTTCACTCTCGTGTTTAGGAGAGTTGTGCCTTAAGCATAGACACAGTGTTCTCCCATATTGACAGGGACTTGATGAAAAAACGTAAAAATGACCCCTCACTTGCTCTAGTGCTCATGGGAGGTGGTGGTCTTTGGAGTGTATAAATACTCCGAAATTACCATCTCTTTTAAGGTCTGAGCAGGTGGTGGAGTGGGTTAATGTGTACCTGTTATGCCAGTTGCTGGAAGGCTTCTGTGCTGGCTAGGGTTCGAGTCTCCTGGTGGGTAAGTGTTCTAAAGTTGTATACTTCACTCTCGTGTTTAGGAGAGCTGTGCCTTAAGCATAGACACAGTGTTCTCCCATATTAACAGGGAATTGATGAAAAAACTTAAAAATGACCCCTCACTTGCTCTAGTGCTCTTGGGAGGTGGTGGTCTTTGGAGTGTATAAATACTCAGAAATTACCATCTCTTTTAAGGGTCTGAGCAGGTGGTGGAGTGGGTTAAGGCGTACCTGTTATGCCAGTTGCTGGAAGGCTTCTGTGCTGGCTAGGGTTCGAGTCTCCTGGTGGGAAAGTGTTCTAAAGTTGTATACTTCACTCTCGTGTTTAAGAGAGTTGTGCCTTAAGCATAGACACAGTATTCTCCTATATTAACAGGGACTTGATGAAAAAATGTAAAAATTACCCCTCACTTGCTCTAGTGCTCTTGGGAGGTGGTGGTCTTTGGAGTGTATAAATACTCCGAAATTACCATCTCTTTTAAGGGTCTGAGCAGGTGGTGGAGTGGGTTAAGGAGTACCTGTTATGCCACTAGCTGGAAGGCTTCTGCGCTGGCTAGGGTTCGAGTCTCCTGGTGGGAAAGTGTTCTAAAGTTGTATACTTCACTCTCGTGTTTAGGAGAGTTGTGCCTTAAGCATAGACACAGTGTTCTCCCATATTAACAGGGACTTGATGAAGAAACGTAAAAATGACCCCTCACTTGCTCTAGTGCTCTTGGGAGGTGGTGGTCTTTGGAGTGTATAAATACTCCGAAATTACCATCTCTTTTAAGGGTCTGAGCAGGTGGTGGAGTGGGTTAAGGCGTACCTGTTATGCCAGTTGCTGGAAGGCTTCTGTGCTGGCTAGCGTTCGAGTCTCCTGGTGGGAAAGTGTTCTAAAGTTGTATACTTCACTCTCGTGTTTAGGAGAGTTGTGCCTTAAGCATAGACACAGTGTTCTCCCATATTAACAGGGACTTGATGAAAAAACGTAAAAATGACCCCTCACTTGCTCTAGTCCTCTTGGGAGGTGGTGGTCTTTGGAGTGTATAAATACTCCGGAATTACCATCTCTTTTAAGGGTCTGAGCAGGTGGTGGAGTGGGTTAAGGCATACTTGTTATCCCAGTTGCTGGAAGGCTTCTGTGCTGGCTAGGGTTCGAGTCTCCTGGTGGGAAAGTGTTCTAAAGTTGTATACTTCACTCTCGTGTTTAGGAGAGTTGTGCCTTAAGCATAGACACAGTGTTCTCCCATATTAACAGGGAATTGATGAAAAAACGTAAAAATGACCCCTCACTTGCTCTAGTGCTCTTGGGAGGTGGTGGTCTTTGGAGTGTATAAATACTCAGAAATTACCATCTCTTTTAAGGGTCTGAGCAGGTGGTGGAGTGGGTTAAGGCGTACCTGTTATGCCAGTTGCTGGAAGGCTTCTGTGCTGGCTAGGGTTCGAGTCTCCTGGTGGGAAAGTGTTCTAAAGTTGTATACTTCACTCTCATGTTTAGGAGAGTTGTGCCTTAAGCATAGACACAGTGTTCCCCCATATTGACAGGGACTTGATGAAAAAACGTAAAAATGACCCCTCACTTGCTCTAGTGCTCTTGGGAGGTGCTGGTCTTTGGAGTGTATAAATACTACGAAATTACCATCTCTTTTAAGGGTCTGAGCAGGTGGTGGAGTGGGTTAAGGCGTACCTGTTATGCCAGTTGCTGGAAGGCTTCTGTGCTGGCTAGGGTTCGAGTCTCCTGGTAGGAAAGTGTTCTAAAGTTGTATACTTCACTCTCGTGTTTAGGAGAGTTGTGCCCATATATATATATATATATATATATATGTCGTACCTAGTAGCCAGAACTCACTTTTTGGCCTACTATTCAAGGCCCGATTTGCTTAATAAGCCAAGTTTTCCTGAATTAATATATTTTTTCTAATTTTTTTCTTATGAAATGATAAAGCTACCCATTTCATTATGTATGAGTTCAATTTTTTTTTATTGGAGTTAAAATTAACGTAGATATATGACCGAACCTAACCAACCCTACCTAACCTAACCTAACCTATCTTTATAGACAGTATGTCTCATTGCCTGGGAGAGGATTGGAGTTCTGGTTGGTTAAATACCCCAGAATTCCTACCTCTCTTATGGCTTTGAAGTATAGTTTAGTGGATACAGCATGCAACTGCCACCTTGTTGGCCAGTGTTCGAGTCCCCTGGTGGGTTGAGTGTCTAAAAAGTTATAAACTTCAGCTACTGGAATAGGGTAGTCTGTGCATTAAGCATTTGGCACTGAGTTTTCCCATATAACAGGAACCGATGAAAGAGCATCCGAGGTCCCACACTGTCTCATTACCTGGGAGGGGATTGGAGTTCTGGTTGGTTAAATACCCCAGAATTCCTACCTATCTTATGGCTTTGAAGTATAGTGTAGTGGATACAGCATGCAACTGCCAACCTGTTGGCCAGTGTTCGAGTCCCCTAGTGGGTTGAGTGTCTAAAAAGTTATAAACTTCAGCTACTGGAATAGGGTAGTCTGTGCATTAAGCATTTGGCACTGAGTTTTCCCATATAACAGGAACCGATGAAAGAGCATCCTAGGTCCCACACTGTCTCATTGCCTGGGAGAGGATTGGAGTTCTGGTTGGTTAAATACCCCAGAATTCCTACCTCTCTTATGGCTTTGAAGTATAGTGTAGTGGATACAGCATGCAACTGCCACCTTGTTGGCCAGTGTTCGAGTCCCCTGGTGGGTTGAGTGTCTAAAAAGTTATAAACTTCAGCTACTGGAATAGGGTAGTCTGGGCATTAAGCATTTGGCACTGAGTTTTCCCATATAACAGGAACCGATGAAAGAGCATCCGAGGTCCCACACTGTCTCATTGCCAGGGAGAGGATTGGAGTTCTGGTTGGTTAAATACCCCAGAATTCCTACCTCTCTTATGGCTTTGAAGTATAGTGTAGTGGATACAGCATGCAACTGCCACCTTGTTGGCCAGTGTTCGAGTCCCCTGGTGGGTTGAGTGTCTAAAAAGTTATAAACTTCAGCTACTGGAATAGGGTAGTCTGTGCATTAAGCATTTGGCACTGAGTTTTCCCATATAACAGGAACCGATGAAAGAGCATCCGAGGTCCCACACTGTCTCATTGCCAGGGAGAGGATTGCAGTTCTGGTTGGTTAAATACCCCAGAATTCCTACCTCTCTTATGGCTTTGAAGTATAGTGTAGTGGATACAGCATGCAACTGCCACCTTGTTGGCCAGTGTTCGAGTCCCCTGGTGGGTTGAGTGTCTAAAAAGTTATAAACTTCAGCTACTGGAATAGGGTAGTCTGTGCATTAAACATTTGGCACTGAGTTTTCCCATATAACAGGAACCGATGAAAGAGCATCCGAGGTCCCACACTGTCTCATATCCTGGGAGAGGATTGGAGTTCTGGTTGGTTAAATACCCCAGAATTCCTACCTCTCTTATGGCTTTGAAGTATAGTGTAGTGGATACAGCATGCAACTGCCACCTTGTTGGCCAGTGTTCGAGTCCCCTGGTGTGTTGAGTGTCTAAAAAGTTTTAACTTCAGCTACTGGAATAGGGTAGTCTGTGCATTAAGCATTTGGCACTGAGTTTTCCCATATAACAGGAACCGATGAAAGAGCATCCGAGGTCCCACACTGTCTCATTGCCTGGGAGAGGATTGGAGTTCTGGTTGGTTAAATACCCCAGAATTCCTACCTCTCTTATGGCTTTGAAGTATAGTGTAGTGGATACAGCATGGAACTGCCACCTTGTTGGCCAGTGTTCGAGTCCCCTGGTGGGTTGAGTGTCTAAAAAGTTATAAACTTCAGCTACTGGAATAGGGTAGTCTGTGCATTAAGCATTTGGCACTGAGTTTTCCCATATAACAGGAACCGATGAAAGAGCATCCGAGGTCCCACACTGTCTCATTGCCTGGGAGAGGATTGGAGTTCTGGTTGGTTAAATACCCCAGAATTCCTACCTCTCTTATGACTTTGAAGTATAGTGTAGTGGATACAGCATGGAACTGCCACCTTGTTGGCCAGTGTTCGAGTCCCCTGGTGGGTTGAGTGTCTAAAAAGTTATAAACTTCAGCTACTGGAATAGGGTAGTCTGTGCATTAAGCATTTGGCACTGAGTTTTCCCATTTAACAGGAACCGATGAAAGAGCATCCGAGGTCCCACACTGTCTCATTGCCTGGGAGAGGATTGGAGTTCTGGTTGGTTAAATACCCCAGAATTCCTACCTCTCTTATGGCTTTGAAGTATAGTGTAGTGGATACAGCATGCAACTGCCACCTTGTTGGCCAGTGTTCGAGTCCCCTGGTGTGTTGAGTGTCTAAAAAGTTTTACCTTCAGCTACTGGAATAGGGTAGTCTGTGCATTAAGCATTTGGCACTGAGTTTTCCCATATAACAGGAACCGATGAAAGAGCATCCGAGGTCGCACACTGTCTCATTGCCAGGGAGAGGATTGGAGTTCTGGTTGGTTAAATACCCCAGAATTCCTACCTCTCTTATGGCTTTGAAGTATTGTGTAGTGGATACAGCATGCAACTGCCACCTTGTTGGCCAGTGTTCGAGTCCCCTGGTGGGTTGAGTGTCTAAAAAGTTATAAACTTCAGCTACTGGAATAGGGTAGTCTGTGCATTAATCATTTGGCACTGAGTTTTCCCATATAACAGGAACCGATGAAAGAGCATCCGAGGTCCCACACTGTCTCATTGCCTGGGAGAGGATTGGAGTTCTGGTTGGTTAAATACCCCAGAATTCCTACCTCTCTTATGGCTTTGAAGTATAGTGTAGTGGATACAGCATTCAACTGCCACCTTGTTGGCCAGTGTTCGAGTCCCCTAGTGGGTTGAGTGTCTAAAAAGTTATAAACTTCAGCTACTGGAATAGGGTAGTCTGTGCATTAAGCATTTGGCACTGAGTTTTCCCATATAACAGGAACCGATGAAAGAGCATCCGAGGTCCCACACTGTCTCATTGCCTGGGAGAGGATTGGAGTTCTGGTTGGTTAAATACCCCAGAATTCCTACCTCTCTTATGGCTTTGAAGTATAGTGTAGTGGATACAGCATGGAACTGCCACCTTGTTTGCCAGTGTTCGAGTCCCCTGGTGGGTTGAGTGTCTAAAAAGTTATAAACTTCAGCTACTGGAATAGGGTAGTCTGTGCCGTAAGCATTTGGCACTGAGTTTTCCCATATAACAGGAACCGATGAAAGAGCATCCGAGGTCCCACACTGTCTCATTGCCTGGGAGAGGATTGGAGTTCTGGTTGGTTAAATACCCCAGAATTCCTACCTCTCTTATGGCTTTGAAGTATAGTGTAGTGGATACAGCATGGAACTGCCACCTTGTTGGCCAGTGTTCGAGTCCCCTGGTGGGTTGAGTGTCTAAAAAGTTATAAACTTCAGCTACTGGAATAGGGTAGTCTGTGCATTAAGCATTTGGCACTGAGTTTTTCCATATAACAGGAACCGATGAAAGAGCATCCGAGGTCCCACACTGTCTCTTTGCCTGAGAGAGGATTGGAGTTCTGGTTGGTTAAATACCCCAGAATTCCTACCTCTCTTATGGCTTTGAAGTATAGTGTAGTGGATACAGCATGCAACTGCCACATTGTTGGCCAGTGTTCGAGTCCCCTAGTGGGTTGAGTGTCTAAAAAGTTATAAACTTCAGCTACTGGAATAGGGTAGTCTGTGCATTAAGCATTTGGCACTGAGTTTTCCCATATAACAGGAACCGATGAAAGAGCATCCGAGGTCCCACACTGTCTCATTGCCTGGGAGAGGATTGGAGTTCTGGTTGGTTAAATACCCCAGAATTCCTACCTCTCTTATGGCTTTGAAGTATAGTGTAGTGGATACAGCATGCAACTGCCACCTTGTTGGCCAGTGTTCGAGTCCCCTAGTGGGTTGAGTGTTTAAAAAGTTATAAACTTCAGCTACTGGAATAGGGTAGTCTGTGCATTAAGCATTTGGCACTGAGTTTTCCCATATAACAGGAACCGATGAAAGAGCATCCTAGGTCCCACACTGTCTCATTGCCTGGGAGAGGATTGGAGTTCTGGTTGGTTAAATACCCCAGAATTCCTACCTCTCTTATGGCTTTGAAGTATAGTGTAGTGGATACAGCATGCAACTGCCACCTTGTTGGCCAGTGTTCGAGTCCCCTGGTGGGTTGAGTGTCTAAAAAGTTATAAACTTCAGCTACTGGAATAGGGTAGTCTGGGCATTAAGCATTTGGCACTGAGTTTTCCCATATAACAGGAACCGATGATAGAGCATCCGAGGTCCCACACTGTCTCATTGCCAGGGAGAGGATTGGAGTTCTGGTTGGTTAAATACCCCAGAATTCCTACCTCTCTTATGGCTTTGAAGTATAGTGTAGTGGATACAGCATGCAACTGCCACCTTGTTGGCCAGTGTTCGAGTCCCCTGGTGGGTTGAGTGTCTAAAAAGTTATAAACTTCAGCTACTGGAATAGGGTAGTCTGTGCATTAAGCATTTGGCACTGAGTTTTCCCATATAACAGGAACCGATGAAAGAGCATCCGAGGTCCCACACTGTCTCATTACCAGGGAGAGGATTGCAGTTCTGGTTGGTTAAATACCCCAGAATTCCTACCTCTCTTATGGCTTTGAAGTATAGTGTAGTGGATACAGCATGCAACTGCCACCTTGTTGGCCAGTGTTCGAGTCCCCTGGTGGGTTGAGTGTCTAAAAAGTTATAAACTTCAGCTACTGGAATAGGGTAGTCTGTGCATTAAGCATTTGGCACTGAGTTTTCCCATATAACAGGAACCGATGAAAGAGCATCCGAGGTCCCACACTGTCTCATTACCTGGGAGAGGATTGGAGTTCTGGTTGGTTAAATACCCCAGAATTCCTACCTCTCTTATGGCTTTGAAGTATAGTGTAGTGGATACAGCATGCAACTGCCACCTTGTTGGCCAGTGTTCGAGTCCCCTAGTGGGTTGAGTGTCTAAAAAGTTATAAACTTCAGCTACTGGAATAGGGTAGTCTGTGCATTAAGCATTTGGCACTGAGTTTTCCCATATAACAGGAACCGATGAAAGAGCATCCTAGGTCCCACACTGTCTCATTGCCTGGGAGAGGATTGGAGTTCTGGTTGGTTAAATACCCCAGAATTCCTACCTCTCTTATGGCTTTGAAGTATAGTGTAGTGGATACAGCATGCAACTGCCACCTTGTTGGCCAGTGTTCGAGTCCCCTGGTGGGTTAAGTGTCTAAAAAGTTATAAACTTCAGCTACTGGAATAGGGTAGTCTGTGCATTAAGCATTTGGCACTGAGTTTTCCCATATAACAGGAACCGATGAAAGAGCATCCGAGGTCCCACACTGTCTCATATCCTGGGAGAGGATTGGAGTTCTGGTTGGTTAAATACCCCAGAATTCCTACCTCTCTTATGGCTTTGAAGTATAGTGTAGTGGATACAGCATGCAACTGCCACCTTGTTGGCCAGTGTTCGAGTCCCCAGGTGTGTTGAGTGTCTAAAAAGTTTTAACTTCAGCTACTGGAATAGGGTAGTCTGTGCATTAAGCATTTGGCACTGAGTTTTCCCATATAACAGGAACCGATGAAAGAGCATCCGAGGTCCCACACTGTCTCATTGCCTGGGAGAGGATTGGAGTTCTGGTTGGTTAAATACCCCAGAATTCCTACCTCTCTTATGACTTTGAAGTATAGTGTAGTGGATACAGCATGGAACTGCCACCTTGTTGGCCAGTGTTCGAGTCCCCTGGTGGGTTGAGTGTCTAAAAAGTTATAAACTTCAGCTACTGGAATAGGGTAGTCTGTGCATTAAGCATTTGGCACTGAGTTTTCCCATTAACAGGAACCGATGAAAGAGCATCCGAGGTCCCACACTGTCTCATTGCCTGGGAGAGGATTGGAGTTCTGGTTGGTTAAATACCCCAGAATTCCTACCTCTCTTATGGCTTTGAAGTATAGTGTAGTGGATACAGCATGCAACTGCCACCTTGTTGGCCAGTGTTCGAATCCCCTGGTGGGTTGAGTGTCTAAAAAGTTTTACCTTCAGCTACTGGAATAGGGTAGTCTGTGCATTAAGCATTTGGCACTGAGTTTTCCCATATAACAGGAACCGATGAAAGAGCATCCGAGGTCGCACACTGTCTCATTGCCAGGGAGAGGATTGGAGTTCTGGTTGGTTAAATACCCCAGAATTCCTACCTCTCTTATGGCTTTGAAGTATTAGTGTAGTGGATACAGCATGCAACTGCCACCTTGTTGGCCAGTGTTCGAGTCCCCTGGTGGGTTGAGTGTCTAAAAAGTTATAAACTTCAGCTACTGGAATAGGGTAGTCTGTGCATTAAGCATTTGGCACTGAGTTTTCCCATATAACAGGAACCGATGAAAGAGCATCCGAGGTCCCACACTGTCTCATTGCCTGGGAGAGGATTGGAGTTCTGGTTGGTTAAATACCCCAGAATTCCTACCTCTCTTATGGCTTTGAAGTATAGTGTAGTGGATACAGCATGCAACTGCCACCTTGTTGGCCAGTGTTCGAGTCCCCTAGTGGGTTGAGTGTCTAAAAAGTTATAAACTTCAGCTACTGGAATAGGGTAGTCTGTGCATTAAGCATTTGGCACTGAGTTTTCCTATATAACAGGAACCGATGAAAGAGCATCCGAGGTCCCACACTGTCTCATTGCCTGGGAGAGGATTGGAGTTCTGGTTGGTTAAATACCCCAGAATTCCTACCTCTCTTATGGCTTTGAAGTATAGTGTAGTGGATACAGCATGGAACTGCCACCTTGTTGGCCAGTGTTCGAGTCCCCTGGTGGGTTGAGTGTCTAAAAAGTTATAAACTTCAGCTACTGGAATAGGGTAGTCTGTGCAGTAAGCATTTGGCACTGAGTTTTCCCATATAACAGGAACCGATGAAAGAGCATCCGAGGTCCCACACTGTCTCATTGCCTGGGAGAGGATTGGAGTTCTGGTTGGTTAAATACCCCAGAATTCCTACCTCTCTTATGGCTTTGAAGTATAGTGTAGTGGATACAGCATGGAACTGCCACCTTGTTGGCCAGTGTTCGAGTCCCCTGGTGGGTTGAGTGTCTAAAAAGTTATAAACTTCAGCTACTGGAATAGGGTAGTCTGTGCATTAAGCATTTGGCACTGAGTTTTTCCATATAACAGGAACCGATGAAAGAGCATCCGAGGTCCCACACTGTCTCATTGCCTGGGAGAGGATTGGAGTTCTGGTTGGTTAAATACCCCAGAATTCCTACCTCTCTTATGGCTTTGAAGTATAGTGTAGTGGATACAGCATGCAACTGCCACCTTGTTGGCCAGTGTTCGAGTCCCCTGGTGGGTTGAGTGTCTAAAAAGTTATAAACTTCAGCTACTGGAATAGGGTAGTCTGTGCATTAAGCATTTGGCACTGAGTTTTCCCATATAACAGGAACCGATGAAAGAGCATCCGAGGTCCCACACTGTCTCATTGCCTGGGAGAGGATTGGAGTTCTGGTTGGTTAAATACCCCAGAATTCCTACCTCTCTTATGGCTTTGAAGTATAGTGTAGTGGATACAGCATGCAACTGCCACCTTGTTGGCCAGTGTTCGAGTCCCCTGGTGGGTTGAGTGTCTAAAAAGTTATAAACTTCAGCTACTGGAATAGGGTAGTCTGTGCATTAAGCATTTGGCACTGAGTTTTCCCATATAACAGGAACCGATGAAAGAGCATCCGAGGTCCCACACTGTCTCATTGCCTGGGAGAGGATTGGAGTTCTGGTTGGTTAAATACCCCAGAATTCCTACCTCTCTTATGGCTTTGAAGTATAGTGTAGTGGATACAGCATGCAACTGCCACCTTGTTGGCCAGTGTTCGAGTCCCCTGGTGGGTTGAGTGTCTAAAAAGTTATAAACTTCAGCTACTGGAATAGGGTAGTCTGTGCATTAAGCATTTGGCACTGAGTTTTCCCATATAACAGGAACCGATGAAAGAGCATCCGAGGTCCCACACTGTCTCATTGCCTGGGAGAGGATTGGAGTTCTGGTTGGTTAAATACCCCAGAATTCCTACCTCTCTTATGGCTTTGAAGTATAGTGTAGTGGATACAGCATGCAACTGCCACCTTGTTGGCCAGTGTTCGAGTCCCCTGGTGGGTTGAGTGTCTAAAAAGTTATAAACTTCAGCTACTGGAATAGGGTAGTCTGTGCATTAAGCATTTGGCACTGAGTTTTTCCCATATAACAGGAACCGATGAAAGAGCATCCGAGGTCCCACACTGTCTCATTGCCTGGGAGAGGATTGGAGTTCTGGTTGGTTAAATACCCCAGAATTCCTACCTCTCTTATGGCTTTGAAGTATAGTGTAGTGGATACAGCATGGAACTGCCACCTTGTTGGCCAGTGTTCGAGTCCCCTGGTGGGTTGAGTGTCTAAAAAGTTATAAACTTCAGCTACTGGAATAGGGTAGTCTGTGCATTAAGCATTTGGCACTGAGTTTTCCCATATAACAGGAACCGATGAAAGAGCATCCGAGGTCCCACACTGTCTCATTGCCTGGGAGAGGATTGGAGTTCTGGTTGGTTAAATACCCCAGAATTCCTACCTCTCTTATGGCTTTGAAGTATAGTGTAGTGGATACAGCATGCAACTGCCACCTTGTTGGCCAGTGTTCGAGTCCCCTGGTGGGTTGAGTGTCTAAAAAGTTATAAACTTCAGCTACTGGAATAGGGTAGTCTGTGCATTAAGCATTTGGCACTGAGTTTTCCCATATAACAGGAACCGATGAAAGAGCATCCGAGGTCCCACACTGTCTCATTGCCTGGGAGAGGATTGGAGTTCTGGTTGGTTAAATACCCCAGAATTCCTACCTCTCTTATGGCTTTGAAGTATAGTGTAGTGGATACAGCATGGCAACTGCCACCTTGTTGGCCAGTGTTCGAGTCCCCTGGTGGGTTGAGTGTCTAAAAAGTTATAAACTTCAGCTACTGGAATAGGGTAGTCTGTGCATTAAGCATTTGGCACTGAGTTTTTCCATATAACAGGAACCGATGAAAGAGCATCCGAGGTCCCACACTGTCTCATTGCCTGGGAGAGGATTGGAGTTCTGGTTGGTTAAATACCCCAGAATTCCTACCTCTCTTATGGCTTTGAAGTATAGTGTAGTGGATACAGCATGGAACTGCCACCTTGTTGGCCAGTGTTCGAGTCCCCTGGTGGGTTGAGTGTCTAAAAAGTTATAAACTTCAGCTACTGGAATAGGGTAGTCTGTGCATTAAGCATTTGGCACTGAGTTTTCCCATATAACAGGAACCGATGAAAGAGCATCCGAGGTCCCACACTGTCTCATTGCCTGGGAGAGGATTGGAGTTCTGGTTGGTTAAATACCCCAGAATTCCTACCTCTCTTATGGCTTTGAAGTATAGTGTAGTGGATACAGCATGCAACTGCCACCTTGTTGGCCAGTGTTCGAGTCCCCTGGTGGGTTGAGTGTCTAAAAAGTTATAAACTTCAGCTACTGGAATAGGGTAGTCTGTGCATTAAGCATTTGGCACTGAGTTTTCCCATATAACAGGAACCGATGAAAGAGCATCCGAGGTCCCACACTGTCTCATTGCCTGGGAGAGGATTGGAGTTCTGGTTGGTTAAATACCCCAGAATTCCTACCTCTCTTATGGCTTTGAAGTATAGTGTAGTGGATACAGCATGCAACTGCCACCTTGTTGGCCAGTGTTCGAATCCCCTGGTGGGTTGAGTGTCTAAAAAGTTATAAACTTCAGCTACTGGAATAGGGTAGTCTGTGCATTAAGCATTTGGCACTGAGTTTTCCCATATAACAGGAACCGATGAAAGAGCATCCGAGGTCCCACACTGTCTCATTGCCTGGGAGAGGATTGGAGTTCTGGTTGGTTAAATACCCCAGAATTCCTACCTCTCTTATGGCTTTGAAGTATAGTGTAGTGGATACAGCATGCAACTGCCACCTTGTTGGCCAGTGTTCGAGTCCCCTGGTGGGTTGAGTGTCTAAAAAGTTATAAACTTCAGCTACTGGAATAGGGTAGTCTGTGCATTAAGCATTTGGCACTGAGTTTTCCCATATAACAGGAACCGATGAAAGAGCATCCGAGGTCCCACACTGTCTCATTGCCTGGGAGAGGATTGGAGTTCTGGTTGGTTAAATACCCCAGAATTCCTACCTCTCTTATGGCTTTGAAGTATAGTGTAGTGGATACAGCATGCAACTGCCACCTTGTTGGCCAGTGTTCGAGTCCCCTGGTGGGTTGAGTGTCTAAAAAGTTATAAACTTCAGCTACTGGAATAGGGTAGTCTGTGCATTAAGCATTTGGCACTGAGTTTTCCCATATAACAGGAACCGATGAAAGAGCATCCGAGGTCCCACACTGTCTCATTGCCTGGGAGAGGATTGGAGTTCTGGTTGGTTAAATACCCCAGAATTCCTACCTCTCTTATGGCTTTGAAGTATAGTGTAGTGGATACAGCATGCAACTGCCACCTTGTTGGCCAGTGTTCGAGTCCCCTGGTGGGTTGAGTGTCTAAAAAGTTATAAACTTCAGCTACTGGAATAGGGTAGTCTGTGCATTAAGCATTTGGCACTGAGTTTTCCCATATAACAGGAACCGATGAAAGAGCATCCGAGGTCCCACACTGTCTCATTGCCTGGGAGAGGATTGGAGTTCTGGTTGGTTAAATACCCCAGAATTCCTACCTCTCTTATGGCTTTGAAGTATAGTGTAGTGGATACAGCATGCAACTGCCACCTTGTTGGCCAGTGTTCGAGTCCCCTGGTGGGTTGAGTGTCTAAAAAGTTATAAACTTCAGCTACTGGAATAGGGTAGTCTGTGCATTAAGCATTTGGCACTGAGTTTTCCCATATAACAGGAACCGATGAAAGAGCATCCGAGGTCCCACACTGTCTCATTGCCTGGGAGAGGATTGGAGTTCTGGTTGGTTAAATACC